>NC_079443.1:41813146-41900473 GCF_903798145.1 Danio aesculapii
AAACATGAAATAAAACATGAAACAAAACAAAACATGAAACAAAAGATTAAACAAAACACAAAACAAAAACGAAATAAAACAAAACACGAAACAAAACAAAGCATGAAACAAAAAAACACAAAATTAAATATGAAAAACAACATGAAACAAAATACAAAATAAAACACAAAACAAAACATGAAACAAAACAAAACAAAACATGAAACAAAACACAACAAAACACGAAACAAAACATGAAACAAAACACAACAAAACACGAAACAAAACATGAAACAAAAACACGAAATAAAACATGAAACAAAACATGAAATAAAACATGAAACAATACAAAACACAAACTAAAACATGAAACAAAACACGAAACAAAAACACGAAATAAAACATGAAACAATACAAAACACAAACTAAAACATGAAACAAAACAGAAAACAGAAAAAAACACAAAACATGAAACAAAAAATATTAAATGAAACACAACAAAACGAAACGAAACAAAACAAAACAAAACAAAACAAAACAAAACAAAACAAAACAAAACAAAACAAAACAAAACAAAACAAAACAAAACAAAACAAAACAAAACAAAACAAAACAAAACAAAACAAAACAAAAAAGCAAAACAAAACAAAACAAAACAAAACATGAAACAAAACATGAAACAAAAAACACAAAGCAAAACATGAAGCAAAACAAAAGAAAACACAAAACAAAACACAAAACAAAACAAAAACACAAAATAAAACATGAAACAAAACAAAATTTGAAACAAAACAAAACATGAAACAAAAATCACTAAACAAAACACAAAACAAAATACAACTAAACAAAAAAGCTAATCAAAAACAAAAAAACTAAGGAAGAACTAAATATAAAACAAAACAAAGAGGCGGGAAAATATTTTTGTGGGAAAATATTCTAATACTTTTTTAGCTATTTCTGATCGGAACAATTCCAAACTGATTCTCAAACCGCGCAGCCCTTTTTTTTCAAAGTACTTACAGTTCAGTCATGACTTTCCTGCAATTTATTTTTGATTAACAAAGCAATAATTGTCCCCAAAAAAGGCTTAACAAGTTGTTCTAACACATTAACCGGTGTGGTCTTGACATTATAATGAGTCACTTTGAATAATGTTTTGATTAAATGCCTGTTGACATTTGACCCTGCACAGCGCATGTCACGGTTCCTGCATTCATTTAACTAATTGGATTCATACATCAAAGGATCCAAGTAGACATTCTATGAATTTAAATAGCTTCTCATAAACCTGTAAGAAACCATAAAGGACTCTCCGTCTAACAGGGGTTATGCGCACCTACAGATCATACAATTGGGCTGAAATTGTACCACACGCTTCCCTCAGGACATCAAAATTTACCAGCCGCTTCCTCTGGATCCTCTAATACAAGTTAATGGGCCAAACCGCAAAAGCCATTTCAAAGTCTCAGCAGCTTCTACACCAATGCTGCTGGTGGCCAGAATGTGACTGATGATATTCATAGATTGTTAAGTCGATTCCCGCTCTGCCCTTGTTATAGAAGGGTAACATCATCGTTACGGGGTGCTGCTTTTACTTCATTTTAGACACTGTTGGACTTTATATCAATTTTACTCAAGTGTTACTTCAGCCAAACACATTTACCATTCTGATATGATTTACTCAGACTTTTGCTATTTAAAAACCAGAATGACTTTTTTCTTTCTTTCACAGAATACAAAAGGTTCATTTTTGTACAATATCTTTTTATGATTTTCTTATTAGTGAAAGTGGATGAAGGCAAAAGGCATTATGTTTTACTTTATACTCTCTGTGGCGGTTGAATGCCTGATTCTGATTAGTTCATAAACATCCTCATGAATAAATGCACAGGTAAAGTAGCTTCAGGATATACCATATTACACTACTTGACAAAAGTCTTGTCGCCTATTCAAGTTTTAAGAACAACAAATAATAACTTGACTTCTAGTTGATCATTTTGTATCAGAAGTGGTTTATATGAAAGGCAAAGGCCTCTAAATTACGCTTATTTTACCAAAATAAAATATGATAATGCCTTGATTTTTGAGTATTTCATTAGGACAGTAAGGTCAGACGTCGATTAAAAAAAATTTACAAATAAAATATATAAACATTTATTTTAATAAATAATGTTACTGACACTAATATATAAATGGAATAAAAATACACACTGTAATGCTGGGTTCCACACAATTGCTTCCAAATATGAAATCGATTAAGCTAACTTAGTTGTTTCCACAAATTTAAGTACACTGAACATAAAACAATTAAGTTGTCCCCAAAAAACCTCAAGAATTACGTTGATTCAGCTCATTTTAAATGTCACAATCACCAGCGATCTAGTACATACAGATTGCTGGAGAACTACAAATCTGCCACCAAAAAAAACTAAAACTCACAGAAACCAGCTACAACTCAGCTACCACATTCAACAACAGACTACAAATACAAGGGCTATTTATACAGGTGACAACAATTAGGCTAATCAAATGGATGAGGTAACAATGAGAGGAGACAATGATTCACCAGGACAACTAACATTAACATGGGTGTGGCACCAGAGGACAACAGCAAGGATGTTTTAAAATATAGTTATTATCTGTTTTTTGTCCTGTCTCTGTTATCCTGTTGCACTGTAGAAGCTCTGTCACGAAAACAAATTCCTCGTATGTGTGAACATACCTGGCAATAAAGCTCTTTCTGATTCTGATTCTGATTCAGGAGTAGCAAACATAACAAAACAGGGTCAGACACAAACAGATCTGGGACTGTAACACTAAATAAGTAGTTTGAACAAAGCAAAAATAATATTTTCTGTGTAATTACGTACATAAATAAATAAATAAATAGATTCAATGGTGGGCTAAAAAAATTTGCTGTAACGTGTGAGTTTCTGAGCAAATAGATTCCGTAAGGGCCTAGTTGTCAATATCAGCTAAAATTTCCATTTCAGTGCATCCCTAAACAATAAAAGCCACAATTAAGTGATACGAATGGCTATTAATAACACATACAGGTCTATTGTTGGATATGGATGCTATTCCAACTTTCAGAATTGCTTGATAAAGTGACATTAAACCTTTTATGCAAGCTAGCTACATTCTCCCAGACCAGTGTATCAGTCTTTAGTAAAACTGATAAAGATTTCACATCTGTGGCCAAGGGTGAGTTTTAAAGAAGTGCTTTTTTACCAATAAACCTGAGAGAATGCAAGATTAATTGGCTTCCTCGTTAATCAATGCGGAGGAGAGCCAACTGCTTCCTGTCAAATGCAATACTGAGACTACACCAAACTGAGATCTATTCACAAAGCCTTCTGGAATCCAACAGGGGGTTCCAGGCCGCGGTCGATGATGGTTAAAACTCGTGAAGTTAATTAATAGTTAAAAAGCCTGGTGGCGACAGCAGAAGCATATTTTTTACTTTTGTGAAAAGACATCATCGAACTAGAGACATACTTCATGAAAAACAGATGCAAAATCTTTGTTAGAGAGTTAAACGATATATATAAATAGTGTGACCAAAGACATCAAAAATAAATTTAGTTCAGTCGAAAAACGGTTGCTATAGTTATGAAGTGACGTGCGTCTGTTCAATACAGCACAAGCTGTAGTTGAAGGCTGCACAGAGAGTGAGTCACCTGACATTAAGCGAGTGGTGCGAGCAGCCAAAAACAATTGGATATGTTTGTAGAAAAGGCCTTTTGTACAATGCACTGATATCATTAATTTGGATACAATGATTAGCCGATTTCACTATTATTCATTAAAGGCTTCTCAACACCACATTTCTGTTGCACGGAAAAAAGCTGCTGCAACTAAACAAAGTTATGCTAATACGCATGCACACTGGATTAACTATAGCAGCAAGCCATTGACATATTGCGTCTTTTCCGCATGTAAGTACATTATTTCCAATGGAGACGTGCACATATTGGGAGCGGTGCGCACACGGCTCGTAAGCGGACCGACGCAATCGCACCCTGCAGGTGCACACAGTAGGAATGATCTTATGGTGTAGTGGTGAGAGTTGTGCGTGGCTTTCAGTGCAATGTAAACAAAATATATGTTAGGCGAATTATCCCACATAAATGTACTAAAATTTAAATGTACATCTGTAGAATGTGATGAAGATGACAACTCCCATGATTTCACAAACTGTCACGCTGTCATTAAATTACACCATTGTTTGTTGTGAATATGCGCCCTCTAGTGGCGAAATTATATATTGTGAAAGAGAAAGCACTCCCTGTCTGTTTTGCTAATTTTACAAAAACATATTGTTTTGTTGTAATTATTAATATACACAAATAAAAATAGACTCTTTACAGTTTTCAAATCTGTGTTTGTCTTATCAATACGATCAAAAATGACAGCATATTATGACTTAATCTGCTGATACGCGTATCTACGTTTGTCAGGTTAACTTAGTTTAAAATGTCAAATATTCCTTAGCTTGTGAAGCTGCATTTCAGCAGCAATCAGTGTCATACAATCCTTACAAAATGAGGAACTAAAAATCGTAAGAAAACACAACCCCAACCAGAGCTATCATTTCCACAGAAAACATGCACTTTCTGTAGGTCACTTTGATAAGAAAATGGCCTTTGCCAAAAACGAGTGAGATGGTGATGTAGTTGTGACCTTACCTGGCCAATGTCCCTCTTGCAGATGCCCCTGATGCGGGCGTAAAAATAGAGATGTTCTTCCCCAGTCAGAAGGTCATCCAGCGCGTCCACCTGAGGGCAGTAACCAATGTTTATGCCCTCTCTCCTGCAGTCTATGATGTCAACCATCCTCCTGAGGACACAGGCCAGAGAGATTTATGAACAGGCAATGAAACCCAACACAAACGTCTAGTAAAAGACTCGGAGTGCATTAGAAAAAGACGATGAGAACAGTTAAAGTAACAGATGTCGTTTTTAAAGGGGAAAGAAAAAAAAAAAGAGTACCCGTCAATGTCACGGATCTTGGCCGAGCCACCAGAAGGGCTGATGTCTCCCGTCAGCATCTTAAAGGTAGTGGTCTTTCCTGCACCATTGACTCCCAGCAATCCAAAGCACTGAGGAAACATATTGACCTTCCATTCATTCACATTCACTGTTTTGCTGTCATTGATTATTCTTACACTTTCATAAATCTTATATGGAAAAAAAAACATTCGGAAGTAAAAAATAATGAAGCAGGGCATATTTGCCAAGTGCTTTAAACAGGAATGTCTGGAAATATATAGCTGAGTTCCCTTGTGATGATTGTATACACTACATGCACATTTCCTGACTACCATCCACATTCAGTTTGAAACATTATTGATTTGATCGTTTCATATTTAATAATTGCACAAAACTTTTTTTCCTACTTATATAAAGTTTGAAGTGCTAAAGCATTTTCACCCCAAGGATGATAACTATAATGGTTAAATTCATTGGAATCAGTTTGAAAAGAATATTTTTCCAGGTTATAAACAATAAAAGATGAGCAATGAAGTGTATCTTTACACTACTCTATAGTTATTAATAATTTACAGTTCTTGGTGGAAATCTAATATTGAGATATTTTATTTTTCTGCGATAAATATTGCAATATGAATACAGTTTCAGAAGATATTTGAATAGCTCTCTTTGACTGTTTTCTGGAGTAATGTCTAGATCAGATATGCGGCCAGCCATAAGTGTGATGTGCACATCAATATAGCAGCATTTTTTATGACAATAATAACAATAATTTACAGTGATAAATATTTTTATGTTACTGTGACGCTTGGGTTTAGGATTGGGGTAGACATTAATAACATTCAATTGATGAAAAATTTTATAAATAATATAAATAATTCTTGTTAACTTCTGGCCGCAACCGTATCCGATCTAATCGTTTTCTGCGGAGTCTAACAATAATCAGGTACAGAAATTGAATAATCACAATGCAAAAAAATGTGTTTATTATTTTGCTTTGTCTCTTTGTTTCTGGTCTAAATATTTAAAAATTCTTAGATCTATTAAAAATATTGTTTTGTTTTTAACTTCAGAAGTCAAAATTATTCCTAAAACATGCAAAATGACCTGCCAGTGGGGCAAGTAAAATTATCCTGTTTTTGCTTTGAAATGTAGATATTTGGACTAGAAACCAGACAAAAAATTAAGATTTTTTTAAAATCATATAAAGTCAGCAAATCATATATATCATATAAAATATCATATATATTCTGTTTATATAAAGTAATTAAATACAATTCTTTGCCTCCTGGAGTCCGTTCTTCATACCTCACTTAAATGATCTAAGATGATTTGACAGATCCTGGATCTTTTAATCTTGATAACTGATATCTGGCTAATTTGGTTCTTCAAACAAGTTTCCGAATTAGATTAAAATGGATGAACTGATGTGAGATCGCAATGCAACAATTGACTGCATAATGACATCATCTGATTAATATTCAATTATCCATGTGTGCAAAATTACATAAAATTCGTAGTAAACAGTTTGTTAAATATGATATGCAATCACCATGGTTATGGGCTACAGCCTTTACACTTTCATCTGTCAAGAGTATTTAGCAATTTATTTACTTTTACAGCAGATTTTCTTTATTATAGTAGCCTAGGCCTATTCAAGTTTCCAAATCAGTGTAAAGAATAACTGGATGATTAAATTAATTTTGCATCAAAAATGCATTTTGATATCGATAAAGATTTCTGCAACTTTTGCGAAGCATCAAATCACCAGCATATTAGCTGTCAAAACATGTTCATGACTGCATAAACATATTAATCCTTAAAAAAAAAAACAGTCGAATATCATCACACACAAATTGTACTAAAGCTGATCACATAATATATACAGTATTACCTTTGATTGAAATGATCTGATCTAATCCTGTTTATATGAAATAAGCCTGCTCCAGAGCAGGTTTGAGCTACCAGACCTGCTGCTATGACAACAACTCTCGGATACATTTTGAAGAACTAAACGATCCTGGATCATGACAAATCGTCGATAACCAAATCCAGCTAATTGAGCAATCCACGTACAAAGAACGGACAGCTGGTCAATTATAATTTAGAATCAACATGTCATATCTTGCAATGTGACAATTGCAGGTGTGCACATTGAAGGATCAATGCTTAAACGATATATTGTGTAGCTCTAGTTCTGGGTATGAAAGGAACTTCACATCAGAATATTTAAAATATGTAAAAGAAAAAAATGATTAGAATTTCCCCTTTTTTATTTTTTGGTACATATTCTTGGTGTTTTAAATCTTGATACACTGCAAACATTTTTTCCTTGCTTAAAATTTGTGACTCATGTCAGCGTAATGGCCCAGTGGTTAGCGCACTGACATATAGTGCGGAAGCCTTCTGGGCGGCCCGAGTTTGAATCCCGGCTCGTGGACATTTCCCGATCCTAGCCCCCCCCTATCCCATTTCACTTCCTGTCAAATAAAGGTAAAAATACCCCCCAAATTTTTTTTTTACTCATATATCCATGTCGATAGGGTTAGAAATGTTTATATATTTCAAAGAGGAAACAAAAGAAACAAACAGATTTGGAATAAAGTAAGTAAAATGATCACATAATTAAAATGTACTACAACAGAACATCCACTTTTCAGATCAAATAAAATCCCAATGCACTAAATCAAATTCTCGTTGATAATCAGAAATAGATCTAATAGAAAAGTAAAACGGGCTGCAAATTTCATTTTATGTTGACTTTAGACTGGAACATAGATTTTTATGTAAACACTCTCATAATGAATGTTAATATGCAAATAGCACAAACCTCGCCAGCTGGGATGCCCACAGACAGACTCTTCACCGCCTGTACCCTCTTGCTGAAGTTTTGGTACACCTTAGTCAGGTGATTAACCTGCAGAATATCGGCGCTTGCATCTCCACGGCCCACACGCAGACGTTCATCCAGCACATCTTCATCTTCATTGGGACTATAGCTCTGAACAGCATTCCTCTTCCAGAAGAATAACCGCCTGTGAAAAATACACCAACGCACCAAAAATGAAAGATATAATATATAATTTTTTACATTAGTAGTCATTTCATTCAGCAGATGCTTTTATCTAAAGCCACTTATTTTGCATTCAGGTTGCATAGTGTATCACTTCATGCATTTCCATAAAGATTTCAACACTTGTTCTTGGCATTTAGAGCTATTTAAATGCCATATGCACTCACCGGCCAACTTTTATCCTTTTGATTAGTGTCGTTTCTTTTGGGTTGCGCAGTTTAATTCACAAAATTTCTACAAAGTATGTAAACAAAGTACAAAGTACTGTAAACTCACAAACGTTTTTTGTCACATCCCTAACGCATGCTTATTTTCATCATTTAAAATATAAAAATTCTTTACAGATTGATATTTTTCTGATCCTTTAACTCTGTGTTTAGTTGTTTTGGAAAATATAAATCCATGTGCCAACCACACTAAATTTATAGGGCTCTATTTTAATGATCTAAGAGAGTAGCCTTAAGAGCAAGGCACAGGTGCATTTTGGCTGTGTCTGAATCCACTTTTATTTTGTAAGGATGGGAAAAAAAGTGCACAGTCTAAAAGGGTTGTTTTTATTTTCTTAATGAGTTGTGGCTGTGTTCTGGACATAGTGTACCTTAAACCAATAAACCAAGGGTCTCATCTCCCATTTCCTTTAAGAGCGAGTTATGGTCACATAGATTTACTGTTTTATGGTTTTGTAAAAACTGAGCGGTTCACTAATGGATCTGCAATTAGCCAATGTTTTGATACATAACATGACTATAGATATTGAATGTTTTTATATTTATGTAGACAATATATATATATATATATATATAAATCTTTAAATAGGAGAAATTAAAGGATAATGAGCCAGCTTGAATTTGTTTTCTTTTTTAAATATTTCCCAAATGATGTTTAACAGCAAGGAAATTTTCACAGTATGTCTGATAATATTTTTTCTTCTGGAGAAAGTCTTATTTGTTTTATTTTGGCTGGAATAAAAGCAGTTTTAAATTTTTAAAAACCATTTAAGGTCAAAATTATTAGCCCCTTTAAGCTATATATTTTTTTCAATAGTCTACAGAACAAACCGTCATTATACATTAACTTGCCTAATTGCAGTATTAATACACAGTAATACACTAATACACAGTATTGTGTGTAATAAGAAATGTGCACACGGGGGTTTTGGACCTGCCTAGAGTTGTAAATTACCAACAGGGTCTTTAAATAACAACAAAAAACTGCACTGTTTATTTTAGACCAGCTTATAGTTGGTCAATGTGTGATCTATTTCAGTTGCCTCAAAACAGCAATGCACGTTATTGTGCATTTTTTCTTTCCAGTGCACTACTTTTCTATTGTTTTTCAGTGCAAACACGTGCTTGACAGACATCTGTGTCCATTATGCTCGTATCTCGTGTCTTTTATAGAGGCTTGCACGTAAGCGCCACATTTTTTTGCTGTGCAAGTTTCTGTTTACAGGCACTCAGTGTCCAGATACCCTCCTGCTTTATGCTGTTCTTTTTTCAAACCATTACAAAGCATTGAATCTTGCATTTTTTTGAAAGCAAAGATGCTTTCAGTGTGAATAAGCCCTAACACACCTCCTATTCAGGCACGCACACCCAAGGGCACGCAAATAGGTGCAAATGCATTTGCTATTTAAACAGCATGGCACAGGATGTGAAAATGATACCTGCACCAGACTGAAACTAGCAAATAATACTTGTCGTGCATGGCTCTGTACTGAGTGTATAATAGGGCCCATAGTGTCAGAGCCTCAGGTATACCTGACTTTGCGAAGGAGTGTCTTGTTAAGCAGCAGGCGGAGCGTGAAGCAGATGAAGCCCTGCAGGAACATGGAAATGAACATCCAGCCCAGAACATCCATGCTGAAGGGGTTCTTGTAGGCATCCACTCCAAAACCGCTCAAGACCTGCACCTGCATATCAACCCGTGCCAGCTCCATCAACCCATTGCCAAAGCTGAACTGAGGGAAGACTAGGAATATGTTGCTCATGGTTTGGTAGATATTCTGGATGCTCTGAAATGAACAGTGAGAGCCAGGTTAGAGAAGAAAGAACAATCTGCAAAGCTACTCTATTTTGATAGGATTATTTGTTTGGTGAAAACTAAATGTTTTATTTTATATTATAATCACACTTTGAACTAGAGATTAAAAGATTGTGGCCAGTATTTTTTCAGCATTGGTGCATAAAATTGAGAGATATTTTTTATAGATTTATATTAAATGTATAGATTTATGATAACCATTAATAAATAACAAACATTTTAAGCACCAAAATCAGCATATTCGAATGATCTTGGAAAAATGTGATGCAGAAAAACTGATTGATTCATTCATTTTCCTTCAGCTTAGTCCCTGATTTAACAACAGACTAATGATGCTAAAAATTAAAGCTTTGTCATTATAGGGATACAATTATTTGTAAAACATATAAATAAACAATATATATTTTTTAAAACTGTAATAATATATTTTTAATCAAGCTTGGCAAGCATAAGAAACTTTAAAAAAAAAATTAAATTAAATAATAAATTCCCCAAAAAAGGAAAAAGATATAAGCATTAACTCTACGTTAACAGATGTTAGTGAGCAGTTTATAACTGCAGATACAAATGCTCTACTCTTGACTTATAAGCACATATACAATGTGCTTAATGCTTGTATTTTTATATTTTGTTATTTATTATATTATCCATTACTAAATTAAGTATTCCATCATTTACAAACCAGTTATCTGATAGAAGTTGCTGGTTTTTAAAGATTATTCAGAATGCGCAAGTAAATGATAAACTATTCAAATTAACATTTATATTTCTTATTATTCAGGCATTTACTAATAGTTAATTTGTATGTTAATGAATGCTTCATTAACTTAACGTCATGCAGTTTCGTGACCTAATCTAAAGTGAGGAATATTTATGCTTTATAAATCCATTATAAATGACAATTAAAGGCTTAACTATTAGTATATGCTTGAATAATAATACATAAACTCATTCTGAATGATCTTAAAAAACCTCAACTACTCTTAAACACAAATTATTTGTAAATAATGCGATACTTCATTTTGTCATGAAGAATTCATCAGTAACAAAGTATGAAAGAACAATAATTAAGCACATTTTGAATGTTATAAACTGCCTACTAACGTCTATTAATGTAGAGTTAATGCTTAACAAATAATGAATTGACTGGTTTCTAATGCTTTAATAGATGATTCATAGTGTGTAGTTATTATAAAGTGCTACCACCTTCACCTTTGTGTATTACTCCGCCCACATACAGCGAGAAGCAGAGGACCCTCTACAGTTTGACAAAAATTGCTGCTGTTGGACAACATAATGTACTTTTTAGGCTTTTTAGTTGTAGTTTAATTATAAGGACAGTGCTTATTTTAAAATAATTATGATTTCAGAGCATCGAATGAGCCGCCATCAGCTTAAGCAGACCAAAGAAAGTGATGGTTTACGTTCCACCACAAGATGGCAACAGAGACCGCATAAAAAAGTCCTTAGGGGAGAAAAACAACATTTTCTCATCTTAAATTTCCAACTACAGCAGAACAAATCATTATAAATCAGGTAAGAGACATTCTAAGTTGATCTTTCTCTTCTGTATTTTGTATTGCTGTCTCCCACAGAAACTGATAGTGTTTGCTTTGCTCTGGCTTTTTCTGGGTTAATTATAGTGAAATCCCGATTGCAACGGAGAAATACTGGGAAATCTCTGTAGACTGATGGCATTTCAAGCCGTTCAGCCTTATAATCTTACAATGTGATCAAAAATCACCTGTTTTGTCATCACTTTAGACATTACGGTAGAGATTCTGTCAAATACTAGTTTTAAAGTGTGTTGGTGAAGTAGCAACGGTTTGTGCTGTTCTGACATCAGCTGCAGATGTGAATGAATAGCGAAAGAAAGTAGTTCCTCATACAAAAGAATTCTGAGACACTCCGTATTTGATTTTCTTGTTTATATAAAGGATTATGCTCCCAATCTGTTGTATAAATGCAGTATCACACTCGTAGCAGTGCGATGTGGCTGTATATCGTAGACAGACAGACAGACAGACAGACAGACAGACAGACAGACAGACAGACAGACAGACAGACAGACAGACAGACAGACAGACAGACAGACAGACAGACAGACAGACAGACAGACAGACAGACAGACAGATAGATAGATAGATAGATAGATAGATAGATAGATAGATAGATAGATAGATAGATAGATAGATAGATAGATAGATAGATAGATAGATAATCTCTCTGACTCATTGCTCACCTGGTCATTCTGGTTGAGTTGACCGAGGAAGTATATGATGGATGTGGAGATGATGGTGTTGACACTGATGAAGAGATTGATGCAAACATAACCAATGAAAGCCATCTCTGTATCTTTGAACATCGCAGACAGAAGGTACATCCAAGGGAAGGTGGAAAACCTAAAAAAAAGACAAAAAAACATAAAATCAGTACATTTTAGGTTGCATGCATCAAAAAGACAAAAGAACTATAGTAAGACTTCTGCTCTGAGTTTAGCAAAGAGAGAGCGAGAGAGAGAGAATATATTCCACAGTTGAGCAAAGAGGCCAGAAGATAAATGAGTTCATCTATTTCCTCTTGGTGAAGCATTCTCTCGCCTCTTCAGCTCTACAGAATGATCTGCTTTTTTATTCATTACTCTTGGTGATTGGGGTGGTGGGGTCAAGGAAGAGGATGTGTTTAAACTCAGGGTGTACTATGTGTGTGTGCGCATGTGCCCATTTGCCGGCCTGAGTGCGCCTATTGTTAGTCGTGGAAAGTCCACATCGCTCAGCTAAACAAAAGCAATTAAGCAGGTTGAAGGGAAAGTGGTCGGATGGCTGTGATGTGTGGTTATTTATGGGCCAAGAGCCGGTGAGCTCACAGGCTGGATGAATGCAGGCCAGACTGCTGACTTCACACAATGAAGGGCCTCCCAAGCAGCCTGGAGCTCTGAAGCCTAAAGTCTGACTGTGAGTGGCCTCACTGCTCTCCACAATGCAATTAACTGGGTGACGGAGTGTGTGAAATCGCTTCTTCAGAGCTCGGGCCTTGCAGGAAAGCTTCAAGCGGCTCTCCTCTTTCTAGAAAAGAGCCTGTGTTTACCTGAAAGGGGGCGCATTAACTTAAACGTCCTCTTTGCCAACGTGTAGCATTTGCTGAATAATACATTCATGAAGCCCTAGTGCCTTGAGGAGCTGTCAGTGCTGAGACGTTCTAATGAGACGTCTGTCTTGTGACAGGAAAATCTCTGGTGATAGAGGGACTTTAATGCATGCTGACCCAAATAGCACCAGTAGGAGTGTGACCGCGGCAAGGTTCTGTCTCTCCGTGAAGGCTGGAAGCTGAAACACTGCGACCATCACCACCGACAGCACCACTGGAATCATGTATAGAGCCTGCAATGCAGAAAAACACACATTGTAAATATAAACAGTCTTGCATAGGATATGTTTTATTATTAAAGTTGACAGTAAATAGAAGTTGCAAACTTTTCTTTTCTTCTCCATTGTGATGCAAGATGACTTCTTAAACAAGTAAATATGTAGAAAGGGACTTATTTTTGCCCAATTGTTATTTGTGTATCTCATGTGATTAGTTGTTAATTAAACTTATGTGAAAAACTGGAATATTGCATAAAACATTTGCAAATTGAGCAGTTTCCATCCAATAAGTTAAAGAAAACTATATTTTTACTTGCTGATAAACTGACGGAAAATATCAAAAAGAAAAATGAAATTTGCTGTGGTCGGAGATGCAAAAGTGGATCTTTTTTCTTAAAACATAAATTAGTTTTACTTCAGAAGACGAAGACGAAATGCAATGAACGCGCAATGACTTTTGGAGATGTGAGGTGCTCTTTGGTGGTGCAGATGCTCAAGATAGTTCTGGGAGGTAATAATACTGAACTATTTTAATGACAGAATGACCAAAACAACATTTCAGATGTTTTACAATTGTAGGTCCACTGGTTTGTCCATTAATGGCTTCTAATTGGCCTAATTTTGGTTATCACATGATCCGTTCAAGCAAAATCATGACTTTTTTTGATGCGCATGCTGGAATTTATTCAGTGTTTAAGCTTCTTCCATCAAAGTTTATGCATATTATTTATTAGTGGATTTATCCTACTCAGTGGTTTTTTTATGTACATTTTCAAAATGTATGCGCATCTTCCATTAAGCATTTTTATTCAATACTCCAAAATCCATTTAAAAATTGGTGGCTGGAATAGCAATTTTGACAGGCTGTCCAACCCTCACATTGGTAAACACATGAACATAAGGGAATAGAAGTTATTTGAATTAAAGATTATGAAGGCACATGAATTAAATAAAAATATTGTAATAAAATAAAAAATATTAAATAAAAATAAAAAATATTGATGTGCACAGTTCAGTCTTTAATAACGAAACCTGCCATTTTGATTTCATAGTGACTTCCATATTTCATTAGTTATAATTTGAATCATATTAATCTGAGCCATGAAAAAGTGTCCTTACAACATTTTATTTTCATGGTCCCCTTTATTCTGTTGACTATTAGTTTATTAGTTTACATTATAACTCCATTCCAATTGTACCAAGCTGCAGCACACCAGCTAACAAATTTAAATATTTTCTGTGTGATGTACCTTGATTATCAAATTTTGTAGTGTGTACATATTTGAGAATTGAGGGAGGAAAAAAATCTGTGAAGATTCTCTTCGAGTGCCTGATGTAACCAGATTTCATAATCAGTTTGGATATTTATAAACCCAAGCTAGTGTGAGCTTAGCTTAACACTTGAAATAAAGATAACTAACATTTAAAGAATACCAACAAAATAAAGTGAAACCCAAATGGTTTTGTTGTTGCAATCGAACCTGTTTTTCATGTAGTTTGGGCTGTAATTTAAACAGTTTCCTTTTAGATCAGTGAAGAGATATAAAAAGATGGAATTAGTCATGTAGTACCATATCATAGAAGAAGTTGATGATCCAGTAAAAAGGTTCGCTGATGCCAGAGATTTGTTGGAGTCTCTTGGAACCAGTGTGATGTTCCTGAACCTCATAGATGACGAAGCTAGCAGTCATGATGGAGTAGCCAGTGAGGACACAGAGCGCAACCAGGATGCTGACCAGACCACCCACCCTTGAGGAGACATAAAAAACAACAGGACAGAGAATTAATAATTGAGCTCATGGATTTGAAGACCAGCAAACAGATGTATACTCTGGTTTTATAAATTAGTGTTGTCAAAAATATTGATATTTCACTACATATCTATGCTTACATCTTTGAAATGATACTATATTGCTTTCCTGCAGAACATACATACACATACATACATACATACATACATACATACATACATACATACATACATACATATATATACACACATACATTATATATATACATACATATTTTTTATGTATGTGTGTATATATTTTTTATTTATTATTGTCAATAATAATAATTATAATAATAATAATAGAAACAATTATATAAAAATTTTGAGAGCTAAAGTGGCAGTGTGTGCCGATTTCCTTTTGACCTTTCCTTTTGACCTTTGACCTGTGTTTGTTTTTAATCGAGCACCTGCCTTTGAAAATCCCAGATGTGCACACATTTCTGTTTTTTGGTTGCATATTGAGATGTATGTACACATGTAAAATGTTTTGTGTTAAGACAGCATTAATAAAGTTAACTTATTAGTTTTTACAAATTTAAGTGGATTAAACATAAAACAATTAAGCTGTCCTGAAAAATCAAGAATCGTGTTGCTTCAGCTCATTTTAAATAAGTAGTTTGAACAAACCGCAAATGTAATTTTTTTGTCATTCGTTCATTTTCCTTCGGCTTAGTCTCTATTTCAGAGGTCGCCACAGCAGAATAAACAGCCAACTATTCCAGCACATGTTTTACGCAGTGGATGCCCTTTCACGGGGAGAACATGCAAACTCCACACAGAAATGCCAACTGACCCAGCTGGGACTCAAATCAGCGACCTTCTTGCTGTAAGGTGAAAATGCTAACCACTGAGGGGCCATTTTTGATTGTATTTTTTGTATTTTTATCTAGTCAAGCAATTAAAAAATCATTTAAACACAGTACAATGTGTATGATTTAATTAGCTATCAATAATTGATTTCTTTTTTAAAGTAACTTGCCCAACACTGCTTGCATTGAATTTCAAATTGTACAAAAATGTCTTTTTTTGGGTTCAGACTTTATGCTCTTGATGTTGTGGGAATATTTCCCCACGGCATAAAAAGAGGTTGAATATCAATACATTTGAAGTCAGCTGTTATTCTACAGCAGTGATCAAGTGCACTGAGAGATTTGGAGCACATGCCCTGCTGTTGTACCCTTACAATACAAACTGCACTTCCAAGTGTCTCACAAGAGCTTAACGCTGTTCTTCAGTCAAGCCTGATGCATTTACAGCAGCACCAGACATAGTGAGGAGGAAAGATGAAAGCCATGAGAATTAAGATCTTTCTATCTGCGAGAATTGTGTAAGACAGAGTCAGAGACGATCAAGAGTTCAGTCTCAGCAGGACACTTCTTCTTCTAGCAGACACCAGCTGAGCGTCTGCCTTTAATGCTGTCCCTACGCGTCCCATCTAGTACTATGCCTCCAAAAAAGAAATCGAGAATGGAGGACAAATAAGAACGAAGCGATCTCATGGAAGGGCAGAAGACTTATACCACAGAGAGTCGGGTGTGAATGCAGAAGCCAGAATCACTTTATATTCAGGACTCGGTTGGCTGACCACTGAAGTCAAGGGATAAACTACCTAGATCATACTTGTTCTCTACAGCTTCAAACTTTTCTGGATAATTGTGAAACTTTGTATCGCAGCCTTACTTGTCAATAAAGGCTGTTAAACGTGGCCTTTAATAATGATTTTTGCACAGACCAATCATTTACCTTCATAATACCTTAATGGATCATTAGGAGCCTCGGGTATTCATTTTGTTTTGTATGTATTTGTATTTTTTTTTAGACATCAACTTTTATGAATCACCAAGGGTCACGGCTGAAGCTGAAAATAATTTTACAGATGAAACAAGGTAACAGTAAATTTTCATTGTGCCATATTTCCTTCTTAGACAGTTTTAATCAAATTGGTCAGAATCAAGACTATAATTTCAAAAATATGTCTGCCATTAGCCAATCAGATGTCATTAGGGCTGTATAGAAATGTATTATATATAAAATCATGTGCTTGACTGAAGTGCTTGGCTGCAAAAAAAAAGTTTCTCTAAACAGCTGCATGTCATATTTCCCACCACAATGAGTGCTTGTTAACTCTAAACACATTTATTTATTTATTTATTTATTTATTTATTTATTTATTTATCTATTTATTCATTTATTCATTTATCTATCTATCTATCTATCTATCTATCTATCTATCTATCTATCTATCTATCTATCTATCTATCTATCTATCTATCTATCTATCTATCTATCTATCTATCTATCTATCTATTTATTTATCTATTTATTTATTTATTTATCTATTTATTTATCTATTTATTCATTCATTTATATATTTATTTATTTATTTGTTTATTTATTTATTTATTTGTTTGTTTGTTTAGTTTTTCAGTTTATTTCGTTTAGTTTTAGTTTTTCATTTATTGTAATTTTTAACATTTTATTTGAGTTCACTAAAATGTTTTTTGATTAATGGTATTAGTCTTAAAATAGCCATGTAAGTAAGCTCTTTTCTAGGAATGCCTTTGGACCTCTGATTCATTTGCCTTTGGGGGATCGACTAGGACTAATGACGGGCAGTAGGTGGTCAAACTTAACCAAAGTGTGTTAACGATTGTACATAAAAATAAAAAATATGCAATAAGCAAATGCCAGTTTGCAACATTAATTTGAATATTGAACAGTTTATTTAAGGCTAAAGATCAATGGCAGTGAATAAAAGTCTTGAGCCAATAACGTTGCACTCTTATGTGAAAGAACAAGGTGAATAAGACAAAGTTTAGTCAATAAGATTAAAATTAAACATTTTGGCATAGCATCATTCTTGTTTACAAAAATAAAGGTGGCCCAATGGCTTTTAGATTTTTGTAAAAATACCCTGATTCCAGGGGGGCATCTGAGAGTTAATGTAATGTTATGTAATGTAATGTGTATTTATATAGTGCATTTATTGTGTATGGCCATACACCTAAAGCGCTTCACAATCACGAGGGGGGTCTCTCCACACCACCACCAGTGTGCAGCATCCACTTGGATGATGCAACGGCAGCCACAAGACAACAATGCCAGTGCACTCCCAGTTAAATCCCACTCCCCTTCATCACATTGGTTTGGCCCACTGCCTGCTCTCTCAGTTCATCTCACCTGCTCTACAAACACATGAGTCAGGTGTGTGGCTACGACTCGGCTAATGTTATACTCCAGTAAGTAGGGTATTTTATTCACTGTAAATAAATCGATTCTCTTAATTTTTTTTGTATAATCAATTTCTGTTCTGTCTTTTTTTAACTTTTAACATTTCCTTGCTCATGAAGCGTGTCAAACCAACAGAAATATCAATGAGTGGAAAAAAAAGATCCATCTCTCACCAGCTCTCCTTTGCTGTCTCTGACTTACCAACTGACCCACCCACACCCTTCCCTAAACAAAAATAATGATAGAAGCAAAGATTTCACTGTGGGGACAACTTACAATTATTAGTACAATTTGACTGTATTATTTGTGTCCCCTTCAAAAATTGCTCATATGAAATGTTATATTTATTGTCCCCCCTACTGTTAAATTAAATTTACGCCAATGCCTTGATCTTGTGTTAAACAAAGGCTTTATTTTCAAAAACCCATTTTTAAAAATCCCATGACGAAGAATGAACCCGGAAGTTCATAAATGCGAACTTGTATCTGAGCTTCAGGACTCATTCCTGCAGCACTCTATTTGTACTTGAAACAGCAGCCTGAGGCTGTTACCAACATGACCGCCAAGTGCTTTGACTTGCCTTTAAGGCACTTTGCTTTTGATATAAGTGCCTGGTAAATGAATGCATCACTTTTAGCTTCTTTTCCTACTACTTGCAGAAGTAGCCAACCTATTCTTCTTCATTTTCTTGCCTTCTCTGCATGTCTTCTCCATTCTCAAGAAATCTCTTTCTCAGGCCTAAGCAGCACAGGCGTCAAGCCAACCTCATCCCAGCTGTGAGACCGAAACAATTGAGCTCATTTTACAGAGCGTGTCTTTCAAATTTAGGCATGGTTGCCGACAGTGTTCAAAACACAAGCATGTTTGGGTGGCAACGTTGAATCAATTAACCTCCGAACCACCTTCAGAGTAAACACACATTATATTGGGTTAGTAATCAATAAGCCAAGCTCAGGGAAAAAATCAAAGAGGAGTAAATACAGGAGTCAAATTACATTAGTTCAAGTGCTCCACTAGAATGAAAATGTCAGAGCAATGTTTGCATATCTTATCTAAAGCCCATCATTTGGTTGATTGCTTTCTTTTCCCCACCACTGGGTCTGTGATTTGGTACCGGCCCAACTAATACGTTCAGTCTGTATTTGGTCCCACTGAGTACTTAATCAGCTTTAGCTGCCAGACAGAAGGACGTGCATGCTTGCATATGTGTGTGTTTGTTCTCTTACATGAGATCCTCGTCTTGCACTTGGCCAGGGTAAGGATGGCTGGATATGGAGATAGCTGTAAAAACAAAATAAAAAGAGAGAGAGAGAGAGATTTTAGAACAAGAGAATGACAATATATGCCTGGCAAACACGTGACCAGCAATCTACTCCTCCCATGAACCTTTGCTGAATTTATGCTCTGTTTTGAGTTCACCGGCTACATTTGAATGAATGCATCCCCCCTTTTCCATTATTGACTGCTGGGATTGCATTAATCTTGCCTGGAGGCGGACAGTGAATCTCAGCCACTGGGCCAGACTGGCAGTGTTGAAATAAGACCAGCTCTATTCCTTCATTTTAGTTCTCAGCACCTCTAATTAGCATTCAGACCACTCTGCTTCATGGCGAGAGACAGAACAGACACACTGCCCCCTGTCTGAGGGTGGTGACATTACATTTGTACAGTCTCAAAGGGCAAGGGTGGCAAATATTTCAGGATGTTTTGATGGATAGAGCATTTATTTAAAAATATTTTAAAATGTAACAGATAACCATTAAGACATCTTTCATACATCTAAGGAACATTGCACGTATCCGACCCATGTTGTCCTTTTCTGTTTGATTACCTCTTCTGTTTTTAGAGTATTTACAGGAATCGGAGAGGGAAATAAGACCTTTTTTAAGACTCTTTCCGTACATTTTAAGACCTTATAACCACTTTAGGTTTCAACCGGAAACACTGGTGAGATTTTAACTTACAGCATATATACTAATATTAATGTAAGAAACTAATCCAAAACTAAAACATCATTCATATCCTGAATAAAAATCTATTAAATCTAGCTTATTCAGCAGGTTGGCACCAATAAAACTGCAGAAATAATGGTGTTGCTTTGGTTACTGCAGTAAACAAAGCAGCATGATGTCAAATCTAGCAGGATTTCATTGATTTCACTACACAGCATCCTAATATTCGCAGATTTAATTCCGGGAAACTTTAGCAGACAACCATACAATACATAGTTAAATATGATATAAAATTTAATACCTTGCAAAATAGCATGTAAGACTTTTAAATACTTATTAAGGGCCTTAAAATTCTCTACATTGATTAATCAACTTTTAATACCTTTTAAGACCCCCGTTTTACCTTTTAAGACACCCTGTTTTTGCAATGCTCTTCTTGCTAGTGACTCCAAATTAATTATTATTATTAACTGGGGTAAGGTTAGGCAAGCATATTATCCCAACATTAAAGAAGTTGCACTGGCTGCCTGTTAAGTATCGCATAGATTATGATTTTTTTTATTTCTAATTTATAGCTTTAATAACCTATGCTTCCTTTGTATAAACTTGCACCACAATAACTTGCTGATCTTCTCAGAACGGGTCTCTCCTAGTTGTTCCTAAAACTCGTCTGTGATCCAGGGCTGACAGGGCATTTTCTTATTATACTCCATGTAATTCTCTTCCAGTTGACATTAGGAATGCAAAGTCTCCGGCTTTTTGTACAATTTTACATAAAACCTTCTTGTTTAGGATTGCTTTTAAATAATCTGTCTTAATCTTATTGTGCTATCTTTTATGTGTGTTGTCTAGATTTGTATGTAAAGCGCTTTGAGAAATGAACTTTTAACTTTAGTTTTTTAATATATCTATAAGCTAGTGTGCTCCAAAACTGTGCCAAAATTTGCATTTAGAAGATATAAAACTGATATAAACATGTAAAGTTTGTAGTTCATCACTTGCACCTAAATGGATCAATGGTTTTATTTACCTCACTTCACACTACAGCAGGGGTCTCAACCACGTGGCCTGTGGGATGATAGTTTGTGGCCCCCGCCTTAATTTGAAAGTTTAATGTCAGTGCGGCCCGCGAGTTTGATATGTATAGCACTTTACAGTTTTGTGTGTGTAGCTGAACGAACCCACCAATCACGGTGAGGTATATGGCTCTCGGGGCGGGACATTGGCTGGGCCTGACGCAGAAAGAGAAACATTTCCCAATGAGTGAAAGTTACAGTAGCGTCGCCATGGAGTGTTTTCCTCCCTGCCTGCTGGCTGCCTCGTTTCTATTGGGCACACACGGACATTTTTCTCAGTGCGCTTCATTCACAACACTTCAAAAAACATTTTTAAGTTGTTTAAGTTGCCCCAGCGGGACATTATAAATAACAAATGTATATAAATCAGTGCTTAATTTGAGCAGGATCTTGCCGGATCCTGTTCCTGTGCAAATGTCAGATATTTGTATTTTTCTTTCCAGTATGTATTTTAATTGATTCGGCATTAACTTGTGCGCAGTGAATACCTGCATGTGTGTGTGTGTGTGTGTGTGTGTGTGTGTGTGTGTGTGTGAGAGAGAGAATGAGCGCAGTGAATGCAGTGTGGATTGTGTGTGTGCAAGCTTGACGGTGGTCATGCGCTAGTTAAAGTAAAATTCACGTTTAACTATTGGTCCTGAACAATATTTTCAACCAATCATCTTTCTTGCGTTTACAATCACTCTCATTGGTTGGTGGTTATTGTTTCGCGCGCAGTGAGCAGAAAAGTCAATGTGATGCGTACGCGGCGGTATAAAAGAAAAGTAAGGAACTCAATGCAGACTAATGTAGTCGTCTGTAGTCACACATCAACCCCTGCATGATCAAATCATAACCAAACAAATGCTCTCTAGTATCTGACATGTCCCTCTCCCTTCAATACACTTCTCATTTGCTTTTCATTTGATGCATTTGAGCTCAATGACCCTCACTGGCAGAGCAGTTCTAAAACAAAACACTATTGGGTGTTTTTAAAAAGGGGAGGAGCTACATTATGTCCCACCCTCTCTTCGTGTTTCGGTTGAGATTATGTCAAACATCAGATTCATCAGCAATTTACGGGACATTTAAAGTACTGAGAGAGATAGAGAAAGAGAGAGAGAGAGAGAGAGAGAGAGAGAGAGAGAGAGAGAGAGAGATTTAGCTAACCATATTGATATCGTTTCTCAGGTGGCAAACTGGATCTCAGGAAGAAGTTGTTAAGGCTGTTGAGGTAGGCAGGCATAGAGTGGTGACCTTCTGAATTATACCAAACCTGTGTGAACACAAATATTAACACAATCCATCATAATGGCAATGAAAAAGTCAGTCTAAGGCTCTGTTCCTGAGCTATATTGATTAATCGTGGAAACTAACAATACGTTATTCCAAACTGCTTAAATATAAACATAACTGTTGGGGGAAAAATAAATGCAAGCTTAGAATCAACTTTTAGTAATGAAGGATCTTTACTTTCATTCTTTAAAAAGATTTTTCACCATAAAGAATGCAATGTTTCAAGTACTCGTGCAATACTGCTTTAACAATTTTAGTTTTCGAAAGCAATGTAATTTCGCAGCCTACCTTTTGGAACAGCTTTCGCATCAGAAGGGTGATTATGATGCATTAAAATGCTGCCTACGTGGCAACTTACTTGATTTTGGAACCGAGCCTGTTAGTGTCTACATAAACTGCTACGCTCGGACAATGAGCCACTTTGCCATTGGGGCAATGTTATATCACTCATCCAAATTACCTTACTAAGGGTTCTGTTTGCTGGCACGTCTAACATGTCCATCTTAAGATCAATGGGAAGAGGCTTCCCAAACTCCCAGCCTCCATATCTGAAACAAAGCACAAAAAAGCATACATTAATCCTGGCTGGTATAACACTCTGTTCACATGTTGTACACATTTATGACAATCCCACTGTACATTTTCAGTGATCCAATTATAAGCAGTCAGTCAAAGGCCGGTATAAGATTCTGACAGTATGATAACCTTGGACAAAAATAGCACGCATTCACAGTATCAGGGTTTTGTGATTACTGCTCTAAAATATGTTCTTTTGAAATCTCTGGGTAAAAAACAACAACTCTTTTTCCCATGGAAGACAATTTATTTTATTTTAAGAAAGATTTAAAATATTTTTGAATAGTAAATGTGTCAGGCTAAATAATTCAAATAAATTATTGACTTCAGCTGTCTTCATTAGTTTCAAAACACAGATTTCTTTACAACTTGAAGAGGCATCTTTGGAGATCTTTCTTTTCTTTGGATATAAAGTAAGGTCTGTTAGGTCTATAGCATGCTTGGATGTTGGTACATACGCAATTTCTTTTTAAATATTTACTAAATCATGGGGCTGATCAATAGCTCTTGATGTGGAGGGTCTTTTTCTGCTGGAGATACTGTTGCTCTAAAAAACTAAATAAAATTGCCATTAAACATGTACAAAAAATCTTACATATACCACAGGAACGGTATAACAGAAAATGTGATCAGTTTTAAAACCTTGACCTTTCCAAACCACAGTAAACCTCAAAACCGCTTATCCCATGCCTAGGTTCTCAAGGTGAATGAGTACCTTGGCTCTAGGGGTCAAACAACGAGATAAGGTCAAGAATCTTGGTGTGATTCTGGAGTCAGATCTGAGTTTCAATAGTCATGTCAAAGCAGTAAGTAAATCAGCATACTATCATGTCAAAAACACTGCAAGAATTAGATGCTTTGTTTCCAGTGAGGACTTGTTCATGCTTTTATCAGCAGCAGGGTGGATTACTGTAATGGACTCCTCACTGGCCTTCCCAAAACACAGTCAGACAGTTGCAACTCATCCAGAACATTGCTGCTAGGATTCTGACCAGAACCAGAAAATCAGAGCACGTCACACCTGTCCTCAGGTCTTTACACTGGCTCCCAGTTACATTCAGAATAGATTTTAAAGTATTACTACTTGTCTATAAATCACTAAATGGCCTAGGACCTCAATACATTACAGCTCACTGAATATAAACCTAACAGATCACTCAGATCTTTAGGATCAAGTAAATTCCAAATTCGAAGAGTTCAGTCAAAGCAGGGTGAATCCACCTTTAGCTACTACGCCCCATGCTGCTGAATCAGCTTCCAGAAATGATCAGATGTGTTCCAACATTAGGCACATTCAAATCCAGATTGAAAACACATCTGTTTAGCTGTGCCTTTACTGAATAAGCACTGTGCTACATCCGACAGATTGCACTATTATGTCTTTCTATTCATTTTCATTCTTTTATAACCTGTTATAATACATTTTATCAGTTTTAAATCATTTTTATTATTTGTTTTTATTTTCTTATACTTGTCTCTTTTATTCCTGTTTATGTAAAGCACTTTAAATTACCATTGTGTATAAATTGTGCTATATAAATAAACTTGCCATGCCTAGTCAAGGCAGGTTATCAAATTCACCAGAGGTTAACATGCACTCTTGTGATCACTTGTGCTTTGATTGCATGGAGAACCTTTCCTTTTATTTAGTCACACTTTACATACTTTTAATTTGACGCACAAGCAACATTGAATGAACCAACCAGTGTTACAAGACTTACAAATGAATGGGGGGCTTTATTTTGATGGTCCATTTGAGTATTAGTAGACTGTCTGCTTAATATCTGTTGATACTGCTCCTTCAATAGACATTTACTGACTATAAGAAACTTTGCAAGTACATGTCAACTTGCACTAACCCTAACCCTAACAGTCTACTTTTAATGTAATGAGAATTAGTTAGCATGTAGACACAATGTAACATAAATTCAACAAATGGACCATCAAAATCAACCTTTTTTGATGTCATGCAAGTATACTGTAGGTCAGTATGTGTAGCTGGTCTTTTTCGGGTGTTTAAATACATCTGACCACGTGTTTGTTAACACTGTGAACGTAGTCTGACCTAACAGAAATGGAAAATGAATAAGCTCAAAACTGTTTTAGACTTGGATTGAACAAATCTTTAAACTTTGAGTACACTGGTTGCAAATGTTCTATTCTTTACGTGTTTTTTTTTCCTTCAAAATGCAATAAGGGTCATTTTGACCCCATTTATGCATTTGTGCATTTATTTATGTGGTCCGTGCATTCTGAAGAATCTAACTAAGGATCTGAGAATCCTTGAAGCAAACTTATGTGTGTGTTTTTTCAAGAAAACAACCATTCATTTGTGTTGTGTTTCATTTCATTCATCTATATTCATTCATTCTTCGTTTAATTTTTTTATTTAATCATATGATCATTAATCATTTATATAATTATCATTATATCATTTTATTGATCATTAGTTAATGATTTGATTATTATTTGTCATTTTATTGTTTTTATATTTTATTATTATTATTATTATTATTATTATTATTATTATTATTTTCCTATAATTATTGCTTTAATATTATTTAAAATTTTCCATATTATTATAATCTTATAACTGTGTGGATTCAAGCGACACTTGTTTTCATGAGTAAGAGATAAGAGAATGTCTCCATTTCAAGGACTGTATTGTCTTTGGACAATGTCGTGAAGCAGTTTTTTTCCATTGCTGTTGCTTGTGGTATAATAACACTTGTTGGATTTATCCAGGTCAAACGAAATCTGAGCATTGAAACACACGCAACTAAAATTATTCAATAAATTCTGCTCTTTCTTCATCATCATTACTTCATCTCCTGCTTCTGCTCCTCTCTATCCTTCTCAGTCAACTTCTATATCGATAGGTGACTGTTAATTCAGTTAAATACTGGTTAACAGGTTTGGGTATTGGGTGGCTTTGCTGGCTTGTTGTCTGGAGACCCAGAGAAACAGACATTTTCTGACAAGATCTGGTGTCCGGGGCTAGATCTTATTTATCTGGCATGAAGAGTGTGATTAGGTTAAAAAGTAGTTTCAATCACTTTTTAGTAACTTTAAATGGATTTTAGGTTATTTCTCACATTATTTATGCAGTAAATATAGTGTTTTGATACTAAATACTTCATTTGAACACTTCTATACATTTGTTCAATTCTCTCTGAGTGTCTTGCTAGAGCTGTGATTTACCTGTTTTTTATTACTTATTTTCACCACCACATAGAGCAGAGTCTGCTTTGTATTTTATTAAATTTTTTGGAAGAGCAATGTATGAATAATGAATGCTAGACTTACTATTTTAGGTGTAATAAAGCACTTTCATGCCAGCAGCACGCCCCAGTGCTGTGTGCTATTTGACTAGGATGGAAAATGTCAGCTGGTCGGAAATGCCATGGTAAAGACAGGATAAACTGAAGTGCTTCCTCTTTAATTATTAATCAGCCTACCAGCAGTTCATAAATTCCTTAATATTCCACCTCGCTGTATTTTGAACTTTGTGACATGAAGAAATTACCTTGTGGGATTAGCTTAATGCTGTGAAATGATTTGTGCAGTCAGATTGAGCATTCACCTGTCTCTGATGAAGTTATTGGCAGTAGCCAGCAGGTAGTTTTCAATGTTGACGCCCGTAAGGTTATAGACGATCTGGGATGACGCACATCTTTTGCGAGGTGGATCGTAACCCTGTGCCGGACATGACTGAAAGAGACAGAAAAGGGAGCGTTATTTTACAGAGACACCATTATAAAGGATTCAGTCAAATTCTGAAATCAAAGCTGCATGTAACAAAAATTAACTAAAGGAAATATGAAGATTTCCTGATATTGTTTACAGATCATTTGAAGTCAGGTCTTTGTGCTGTTGTTTCTCTTTAAAAAAATTGTAAGGAGAATGTAAAAGAATAAAAATTTACTAAATGCATTTAATATACTTCACCCATAGTTTTAAGTTAACTATATATATATAAAGTTAATATTAATTATATATAAAAATAAATATATATGTAAATATTTTGGTATATATATATATATATATATATATATATATATATATATATATATATATATATATATATATATATATATATATATATATATATATATATACATATACATATATATATATATACATATATATATATATATATATATATATATATATATATATATATATATATATATACACACACACACACACATGTACAAACTTTTATTTTGGATGGGATTAATCGCGGTTAATCATTTGACAGCAGTAGTTTTAAGCTGAGTTATTTGAACAGTTAAAAGAGCAGCTTCAAAAGAGCATTAGTATATTTGAGTGAATCCATCTGCCTGTGTTTTTGTCTTATCTTGTCTCACTATGGTAAGCCTATAAAATATTTATATTTGATCTATTTTAGGTTATCTGAACGACTTGTCTTATCCATAAACAGATGAGATGTTTACAACACTCTTCCACAGGAAGCATGCAGTTTATTCATTAATCTCTATAGCGTGTACATTTTTTTAAATAATAATAATAATGTAAACAAAAGTTACATTCTGTATCTTTAACAACTTGCAAAAGAAGTTGAACAAGTACCAAAAAGGCCCCCACTCATTCATTTATTTAATGAATCACAGGAGAAAAGATAAAACGAAAGGTTTCGGCTGTGAGCCTTCATCAGTTAAAAAAGCTAAACTGAAATTCCAGAGAAATGGCAGATTTTGACAACACAAATTTGGTGGCAAAACATGATTTATTACATCATTAACTTGACTAATTACGCCTATTTACTCCCTAACATGTAATTGTTTTTCCTCAGTTGACATATTTCTCTAAATTACGCTAAATCCCTTAAAGTTAACTTGAATAACCGTGAGGGGAAAAAAATTAAACCAGTCAGCAACCAAATTGTTTTGCTACATATAACCACAAAATATCCTCCAAACAATTATTTGTGTTGCTGTTTTGTCCTCCAAAAAATAAAAAGTGATGCAATTGGGATTGAGAAATATTCATATTAAATCACTTAAAATAATAATTACACAATAAATAAAACACAAGGTTTTTAGGTGCCATTTCAAACATGAGGTATCAATGCTGCACAATAGTAAATCAATTTTCTTTTTTAAAAAATTCATGCATGTTGATGTGTAATTTAGCCCGAAGAAGAATTTGCTAAATTAATTGAAAGACATAAGAAACAGCACACAGCAGAAAATTGGGCAAATTTTGGTGGCAAAACATCAATTACATAGTTCATTTACTAATTATGTCTACAGTTAAACATAACTCCCTTAAAACATGTCTCCCTTAAACATAACAGTTTTCCTTGGTTGAAAGATAGACAGACAGACAGACAGACAGACAGACAGACAGACAGACAGACAGACAGACAGACAGACAGACAGACAGACAGACAGACAGACAGACAGACAGACAGACAGATAGATAGATAGATAGATAGATAGATAGATAGATAGATAGATAGATAGATAGATAGATAGATAGATAGATAGATAGATAGATAGATGTTTAATTATTAATTATTAATCAACCCATGTCTCCACTTCCGACTCTTATTTTGATTCAGCATTGATTCTCTTTTCCTCCTTGATTCAACAGATAGACAGATAAAATAGAAAGATGGATAGATAGATAAATGGAGAGATGGACAGAGAGATAAATAGACAGACGGACGAACTGACAGACTGACGGACCAACAGACAGACAGACAGACAGATAGACAGACAGACAGACAGACAGACAGACAGACAGACAGATGTTTAATTATTAATCAACCCATGTGTCCACTTCCGACTCTTATTTTGATCCAGCATTGATTCTCTTTTCCTCCTTTATTCAACAGATAGACAGATAAAATAGAAAAATGGATAGATAGATAAATAGAGAGATGGACAGAGAGATAAATAGACAGACGGACGGACGAACTGACAGACTGACAGACAGACAGACAGACAGACAGACAGACAGACAGACAGACAGACAGACAGACAGACAGATGTTTAATTATTAATTATTAATCAACCAATGTGTCCACTTCCGACTTTCATTTTGATTCAGCATCGATTCTCTTTTCCACCTTGATTCAAAGTCAGGAAATAAATGTAAAAGGCATTCTCAAATCAATGCTGAAGGGCGCGCAACCCCGCAGCGATCAACAATCCCCTTCACGCTAGCAGAACACTAATGATCTTTATCAATATTTAAATTGCCGGAGATCCACATCGTTGAGGATATGTGATAATGTTGTTTGCTTTGTGATGGTTATGCTCTGTTTGACCCACCTGCACTTGGTTACTACACTTGCAGGTGGTAAATGTAGCAGAGCTGTTGCCTCTGGAGACCCACGTCTGACTTCCTGTCGAAGGTCTTCCTTTACAAACACTGTGGAGGGAGGAAAAAGATGTTTTTTCACAGTAAAAAAAGAAGGAGCACACAATATTCGACATGTGAGAAACACTTCAAGCAGTGTGATGATTATTTTGAAGATGTCAGTGAGAAAATCGATCATACAAAAAGGAAATGCAAATGATTCTTTGGTGAATCTCAGTTAAAAAAATAAAAAGAGAGCTATTATGTGAGATGCACGCCCCTATACAGAAGCATTGTTATAAGCTCTTACAGAGAAATTACAAAAGGCAGCACTTTCAGATGTGTGGGTGAACGAGAGAAATGGAAAAACACAGAAGGGAAAAAAAAGCAGGAACGTGTTTGTGAGCGAGTTACGCGCAGAGGAAGAAGACTAAGATGAGCAGAGATGGGAAAACAGCGTGATAAAAAACAGTGATAGGAAACTGAAAGTGGCACATTAGTGCGATGAAATTGACCAGAAACAGAAGAAGACCCACTTTTTTACGAGCAGAGAGAGTTTCAGAGTCTCAGTGCTCGGCTAAAGAGATGCTGACCAGAGCTTAGGAGCAGACCTGCAAAGATCAGAGGAGCTGAAATCATAGGCGGCTGGAAATGAAAGCCATTTGCAGTGGCCAGGTGAGCTGATGCTGTGATATGTAATCACTGGTGGCTTATAGAGGCCTGCGGTCTGATTACTGAGCTCAGAGTGCTGAACTGCACACTAAGACATGTGGATGATTACTCACGAATCTGTGGGGTCTGTCATGCACACGTGGTCAATGCCTGGATAGGACATCATAGTGTCTACCAAACGGCTGGTGTTGGGATTCTGATTGCTGCGGACAGAAATATTAAGTATATAAACTTTAATTCATTTTATTTTTAAGATTAGTCAATAATAAACCACAATACAGTAGAAATAATGCATTTTGGTGAGGTATTACATATATATTTATATATTCAGCAATTATATACTTGTCAATTATAGCAAAACAATGCATAAAAACTTAAAGTGATTATATAATACATACAGTTGAAGTCAGAATTATTAGCCCCCCTTTCGAATTCTGTTTTCTTTTTTAAATATTTACCAAATGATGTTTAACAGAGCAAAAGAATTTTCACAGTATGCCTGATAATATTTTTTCTTCTGGAGAAACTCTCTGAATAAAAGCAGTTTTTAATTTTTTAAACACCATTTTAAGGTCAAAATTATTAGCCCCTTTAAGCTTTATTTTTTTCGATTGTCTACAGAACAAACCATCGTTATACAATAACTAGCCTAATTATCCTAACCTGACTAGTTAACCTAATTAACCTAGTTAAGCCTTAAAATGTCACTTTAAGCTGTATAGAAGTGTCTTGAAAAATATCTAGTGAAATATTAACTAACAGGAGGGGGGCTAATAATTCAAGGGGGCTAATAATTCTGACTTCAACTGTACATACATAAAAACACAACTAAAATTATGATAAATACATGTACAAATTAGTCAATAGACTAAGACAATAATACAATACACAATACACTAATAATAATAGACTAGACCAGGGGTGTCCAACCTTGGTCCTGGAGGGCCGGTGTCCTGCTTGTTTTAGTTTCAACCCAAATTAAACACAACTGAACCAGCTAATTAAGCTCTTTTTAGGTATACTAGAAACCTCCAGGGAGGTGTGTTGAAGGAAGTTGGAGCTAAGGTTTTTGTATGTAATGACTCAAGTAATGAAATGAGGACTGATAGTTTTATATGGAATGACTATTCAGCATTCACAAGTTTAGTTAATTTTGACTGACATGACATAAGCAAATGACAATGTTATAAACAGCAGAGAGTTGTATGAAAGCAATTGATGCATGTCTAAAAGCATTTGCAATTCGTTGGAAGGAATGAGAAACTGCTACTATGATGTGCACAAATCACTATTTGTTTTGAGAAATGCATTAACTGTTGTGCAAATGTAAATAGAGTTGTGAGAAATGCACAAAAGCCACTGAGAAAAACTGTAACATTGGTCTGACACCCGAATGAACACTTTGTGTATAAATATGTCTTGTTTTGGTCATAAAAAGTAACATTAATAAAATACATCAAGTCATAATTTCAGAGTATTTGTACAAGTCGAGAATTGAACTCAGGCCATCTGCAGCACAGTTAATCTGTCCACAAGCACAATCCGCTACTTGAGATAGGGTTTTTTTCCAACCCTGTCAGTCAAACGCAGATCGCCAGGTCTCGAAACACCACTGAAATGACTGATGATTTGAGTCGCTTTAGTCACGTGACCTGTGTGTTTCAAACCACCTTAGTCACGTGACTTGGGTGTTTTGAATCATGCTTTGGTGCAATGTTTCGAAACTCTTGCGCTTCGGGATCTCGACATTGTGTCAAAACGTCAGTTTCACGTCAGCCATCCCTACTTCTTAATAAAACTGCACATGGATCCTCATCTCCGTTGTTCAGCGTCCTCGAGTTACAAAGGCAGTATTTATTTCATCAAAAATACAGTACAAATTGCAAAACTGTGAAATTTTATTGCACTATAAAAAGAACTGTTCAAAAGAAGTTTATCATTTAACTTAATCATTTATTCCAGTGATTTTAAAGATGAATTTTCAGCTTCATTACTCCCATCTTCAGTCAAATGATCCTTTAGAAATCTGTCTATTATTATTATTATTATTATTATTATTATTATTATTATTATTATTATTATTATTATTATTAAATTATTAAAATAATTATTAAATTATTATTATTATTATTATTATTATTATTATTATTATTATTATTATTATTATTATTATTATTATTATTATTAATAATAATAATAATAATAATAATAATAAATGCAATAATAACTGGAGTAATAATTTCATTTGAAACTACATAAAATAAGGAAGCAGTTAATAACATTTTAATAAATAATTAACAATTTAAAGATTTTGCACATTTAAGAAATGCTGCCTTGATGAACAGAATAATCTTTAAAAAAAAACTGAATAATTCTTTAAAAAAACATGAAAAAGACTAACCCCAAACTTTTGACCGGTAGTGTATATATCATATGTAAATACTGCTTTTAATACCCTACATACTGCTTTTAGTATAGGTTTTTATAATTAAATATAACTATTCCATTTGTGTAATAAAACAATTTGGAAAAAAGGTCTGAAATTTTTAAACTGTTAAGTGTAAAATGCATTTTTGCTATTTGTATCATTTATATTTTTCATTGTTTTCCCTTTCTTTATCACCCAGTACAAACAGCATTCTCATTATGCATTATTATCAGTATCAGCTTTATCTATGATCAGATTAGCATTACATTCCTGCAGCATTACAATTCAACTAGCAACTCCAAGGTCATAGGTTTGATTCCCAGAAAATATAATAAAATACAAGCATTCGACACAACATCGCAAGGCACTCTGATTATACATGAATGCAAGTGAACAGATTACTAGAATCTAAAACAAGTACAATAACCTATAGCTCAGCAGTACCCACATTTAAACTAAATCAAAGCTATTTCTGAATCACAGGTAAGTAAAGTGAGTCTGACCTGAAGAAGGCGTACTGTTCATCAACGTGGTAGAGCGCAGGAGAGAGCACAATCTCAGGAAAATGCTGAAGATCACTCTTGATGGAGCCCAAGCCCATGGCAGCAATTACAAAGAGTACAGGCAACAGCACCTGGGAGAAAAGCCCCTTCCAGTCCCTCCTGGAGTGATGCACGCGCTTCAGCAACATGGCCATCACACGCTGAACACCCAAAGCAAATCCACGCACAGTTGAGTTCCCTGTGAGGCCTAGAAGAGGGAAAAAGAGGAGACCATTTCAAATAGAACTTCTCTCATAGAGAAATGACAAAATTACAGCAAAATTCTACAAATTTCTAAAAACTCCTGTTGTGCTAGAATTCTAGTTACACTGATAACCTTTCATGCAAAAAATTCCCTGCCTTCACTAAATCTCTAAAATAAAGCTAATTATTTTCATTTCAGTCCTCAAATCTATTTTGCATGAAGAAACAACTTCATCTTCATTACAAACTCTGTAAATGTCTAAGTTTTGTCTCATTAGGGTGGAGTTTCTCATCAGTGTTTAATCAGGGGGCAACACTCATTTTTAACTTAAGTGAAGTGTAAAATGTTTTTAGGAAGGCAGTATTCATAAAAGTTAAAGCAACATATTCTTATTGTCTGTGTATGAGTGTTTGAGGGTGTGTGTGAAGTAGTATGTGTTGGAGTGTGCTTTATGGATGGAAGCCGAAGAACAACCCTAAATGTGTACAGCCTTCATGAAAATATGAAGATAGAAAATTTCTCCTTTTTTCTAATGTTGGGGTCATAAAAAAAGTCACCAAACTTCAAGATAAAAAAAAACCTTGTTTAGGTTCGTTTTCCTGTTCAAATGGTACCAGGGTAATTTTGGCCCGTAAGTCAACAGAAGGGTTAATTAAGTGCAATATTTTAAAACCATTTATATTATTCAAATTAACCCAGTATGATGCACAAACACATATAATGGACACAATTTATGAAAGATTATTAAAAACAACTTTGTGTACCGACGACAAACAATAATACTGAATAAAAACTCCTTTGCAATATTTAGTTTTTTGGCTATATAAATTGAATTGGTCTTGAATAGGTCTGTTTGAAAAGAATCCATACTTTTAAAATTAATAGGATGTTTTTGTAGGACAGTATACATCTGCATAGAATATAATAATATGGATGGATGGATGGATGGATGGATGGATGGATGGATGGATGGATGGATGGATGGATGGATGGATGGATGGATAGATGGATGGATAGATGGATAGATGGATGGATGGATGGATAGATGGATGGATGGATGGATGGATGGATGGATAGATGGATAGATGGATAGATAGATAGATAGATAGATAGATAGATAGATAGATAGATAGATAGATAGATAGATAGATAGATAGATAGATAGATAGATAGATAGATAGATAGATAGATAGATAGATAGACAGATAAAGAGAGAGAGAGATTTATAACTAATAAGATTTCTCCCACAGTTCACAATTTTCCAGGAGGTAATTGGGAAAGTACAGGTCAAGGGACTATTATTGCTGCAAGAGACTAATAGGCCTAAGAGACCACTTACTGGCTTTCTCTCCAAGGTACATGCTGTTGAAGTCTTCAGAAAGGCTGTCTCTTGAGGCGAACATGTCATTCTCTATAACCGACTCGGATACAGACCAGGTTTCACTTTCTTTGGGCTCCAGGTCATCTCGAGTCAACTGCAGGAACACCTAAGAGAAAACACAACACCTTTGTGAGTGCATCTGAACATAGTGTATCATTTTTTTGCAGTGGGTTAGGTTAAGAGGTTTTTGGGGCCCTAAGTTTTGTTGTCATTAGCTGGATTTCCAAACTAAAGTAGAGTGGAAAAAAGTTTGTGAAAAAAAGACTAAAAAAAAGTGACTCATTTTGTTAGAGTAGCTGACTGTAGAATTAGTAACTGTCGCGATCACCATCAATTCAGGCTTGCAGATCGCTGGTAAACATTCACCTTCACCCGGACTACAATTCTGTCACTTTATGAACAACATATCCCATCATGCACCCCACACACAACTGGTAGCTGGTATCTGGTATTAAAGACTACTTTTAAAGATTACATGGACTACTTAAGCTCCACAGAGGCATTCATTCTTTGCTCAGTATTGTTCCTTGTTCCATGTCCTTGTTTCTATGTTTTGCTCTGTCTGGCTTTTGATTCTTGGATTGTTTTTGCGATTGTGACAGTAACCAAGTAACCAACATTATACAAGGCAAGCATAACAAAGTCACATGGGTGTAATTTTCACTACATCAGAGTTTTTTATTAGTAAATGTGTTTCCATTATTCACAGTAACCCTTTTTAGTCCAAATCCACCTCAAAGGAGCATAAAATAACTTTTTGCAATTAAAAGGGATGACTCAAAAAATAATAATTACTCACATTTTACTCTTTTTCAAGCTAGTGTTTTTCAGCCAATGATAAACTTCTGGTGAAAACTTAGTGTGACTATTTTCAATTTCATAAGGTTCCTTTTACAGCATCGATGTTGTAATGTCATTACAATACATCAGCTACATAGACTTCATGTAAGCATTAATTTAGTTGTTCAAGCGTGAAATGAGATGAAAGACTGTGCAACTGCTAGCGCCGTCAGTAGCAGCCGGCTAGCACAGAAACTCTATTGAAAATAGTGAGGTAAAATAAACTGTCATATTTTAAAGACATGGTGGGGGAAATGTAATTTAATGCAGTTCTTCTTGTCCGGTCTGAGACTCACTTTATATCGTATATCCATCAGGCAGGGAAGACCACTGATTTTTAAAGAAATCAGACCTTAAACGTGACAATTTTATAATTAAAAAGACAGTTCACAGGAAACACTAAGGCTGGCTGGCTGAAATTAAAAGTCTGTGTGCATATAACCCATTGGTTCCATACGTTTATGAGTTTCTTTTTTTTTTAATGTTAGAAACCTGTAACCACTGACTTCCATAGAAGTAAAAACAAATACTATGATTACTCACTAAATACTAAAGTCAGTGGTTATGTTTCCAGCATTTTTAAAAATGACCTTTTTGTTTTTAACCCAAGAAAGCAACTCAAACAGGTTTGTGACATGTGTAGGGTGAGTAAATGATGACCAATTTATGAAATTAGCTTTGGGTGAACTATACCTTTAGAGATTTTTATTCATAAATATATCATTTCTCATGTGATCAAAAACCAGCCATTGAAATTTACTCAAAGTTTTTGTCTACTGAATGAAGAAGGCTAGTTTTACTCTTTTTAATACAAAAGGAGAGCTTTTAAAATCTAATAAAGATGACAAAACACACAAAAAAATGTAAAATCTGAAAATCGAAATCACTCAAATTATTTGACTATTTGTAAAAAAACAACAGTAACTCATTTATATTAAAACTACGCATGTGATTCGTGCAAAAACATATTAAAAACAAATTCATTTGTGTTCAATTTTTAAAATATTATAGAAAGTTGTAACATCTCAGGTTACATTAGGCCCCCCAACTCATCTAACAAAATTAAATGACTAAAACAAGCAGCATAAATAAATTTTCTGTTTACACACACACAAATAAATCTGCTTTAATTATGTCAATAACTCCCAGTTCTTATTTGAACCTTAATTCTAAAATGTAAAACGTGAGCCTTTTTATATGCCAAAAATCCCAGTTAAACTCCACTTCCTCTGGCAGTTTTGGAAGGTCATTGGTTTAGACCCCAACGAGTCTAGAACCTGCATTTACAATTGATAATTACCTCTTCCAGGGTGGTGTCAGAGATGCCGTAGCAGCCGAGGTGAAGCATGTCCAGATTCTGATCCAGGCTGTTAAGCAGAGAGTGGTACTCGGAGGCGTTTTGAGGGGTGTACGGTGGCAAGGCATAGACCAGATCTCCCACCTCTCCATCCTTCTGCCGTGCGTCAGGCAAGTGCGAATGAATGAAATCTCTAAGCTTTTCATGGTCAAACTTCTTTGAGTCAGCAGTCTGGACCTGAACCAAAAATATAGAAATGAATGTTGATAATAGGGAAAATGATCAAATCGAAATTCTGGAAAAGCACATATTACCACAGTAATATCATGGTGTAAGAATATGATCGATATTACATAATCTAACTCTGTATAAATTCTAGGACTTTCAGTGTTAAAGTATATGTGGATGTTAATTTAAAATGCATGTGATTGAATTCAAAACCAACACTTAATTTTAGAATAACTGTGTGATTAATCACCATTACTCGAACCAAAAGGGTATAATTAAATGTGATTAAAGACTATTATCTAATGAAAGCCCTAATAAACATAGATTTATATGTTTATACTAAGGCTTCACAATATACTATTGTTTGAGCATTGTTATCGCAAAGTGTGTATCCGCAATAGTCACATCGCAGGATTAGATCATTTATTAAAAATGAAAAGATAAAGACATTATAAAATATTATTATTCTTACATTATTTATACAATGATGACCATGCTATTTTATGTTTGATTGTTAATTTCTGTACCTGAATACTATTAGACTGTCCAGAAAACCATAAAGCACTGTTTATTTCACCTTTATCTTTGCTCTGTTGTATATTTATATTTACTTGTAATTTATTATAATTTATACAAATGCACGGCATAGAAAAATATTTGGTCATCCCAATCTATCTAAATGAATGAAATATTTAATATAGAGCTATTTAATTAATCTGATCAAACTTAATTCATATATATCGCAGAAAAAAATGGGCAATGTCAGATTTTTCCGATATCGTGCAGCCCTAGTTTATACTTAATATAGACTTTTAATGTATTATACATACACTACTGTTAAAAGTTTGGGGTGTTAATATATATTTTTAGATAATTCATATTTTATTTAAATTTTATTATTAATATAATTAAAAATTGCATAAAAAAAAACTTACCAAAAATATATATATTTCAAATAAAATTAGTTAATTAAAAAAATGGATCCCAAAAACATTACACTAAAATGTTTCTGTACCAAATCAGAATATTAGAGTAATGAAGACTGACTTGAAATCAGCTGAAAATTCTGATTTGATGTTAAATATTTAAAAAATAAAAACGTATTTTAAATCTTAATAATATTTAGTATAAATAATAATAACAATAATATTTGGTATAATAATACTCAATAATATTTAGTATAATTACTGTCTTTACTGTATTTTCAATTCAATAAATGCTTGTCATTTTTTATAATTTATACAAATGCACTGCATAGAAAAGATTTGGTCATCCCAATCTATCTAAATGAATGAAATCTTTAAAATAGAGCTATTCAATTCATCTGGTAAATTATATTCATATCGGAATATATATTGCAGAAAGAAAAATAGGCCAATGTCAGATTTTCCAATATCGTGCAGCCCTAGTTTATACTTAATATAGATTTTAAAGAATGTTCTGTACATTACAATGTACACTACCTTTAAAAAGTTTGGGGTGTTAGTATATTTTTTTAGATAATTAATATTTTTCCCAACAATGACCCATTGAATCGATCAAAAATTACATTAAACAACTAACAAAAAAACATATATTTCAAATCAATTCTGTTCATTAAACAATTCTGAAAGAAATAGATCCCAAAAACATTACACTAAAATGTTTCTGTACCAAATCAGAATATTAGAGTAACGAAAACTGACTTGAAATCAGCTGATTTGATGATAATATTAAAAGAAAAACATATTTTAAATCTTAGGAATTTTTAGCTTAATTATTATTAAATAATAATTAAATAACATTTAATATAATAATACTTAATAATATTTAGTATAGCTACTGCCTGTATTTTCAATTCAATAAATGCATCATTTGTGAACACAAGATTTAAAAACACTGAATATGATCAATTTGATGAAGTACATTAGTTTAGTTTTCATGAGAATTACTAATGTAACAAGTTACACTTGACATCTAAGTGAATGTCATCTTCTAAGGGACGGACCTTCTTAGTGAGAGTGAGGTTGTATCCTTTAGCCAGCTTGTCTTTGAGATAGAAGGGTGAACCGCAGCACTTGAGGCCTCCGCGCTCCAGGAAAGCAATGCGGTCACTGAGAACTTCAGCCTCGTCCAGGTGATGTGTGGAAAGAATGATGGTACGCTCTGGACAGGCAAACAAAAGAAACACAGAGGCACGTCAAGTCAAAGATCCACTGATATAAAGGTGGACAGATTCTAAACAAAGAGCTGACGATCAAAGATAACACAGGAGATTCTGACACGACCCTCATTTACAGCCTTAAATCATTGCTTGAGATAAATCCGCTTGATAAGTTTGACGTAGCACATCACGGTTTCTGAGTACAAATGCTCTGTCACAGTGGCTTACAACATGAAGGTCGCAACCTTCACTAGGGGTCACAAGTTTTTTTGGGGGGGTCGCCAAGCTCACTTTTCATTGTTTGCTTTACTTATGAAAGCACAATAAATAATTACATTTTAAATATTTTAAAAACAGGTAATATATGAAAATGTAAATGATTTTATTAACGTCAAGAATTATTTGCAGTGTATTGTAAATTTAGTAACGTACAGATGCAGCGTTTAAAAAATACAGAAAATAGAAAATACAGCAAAGTAGCAGGGAAATTAAAAGCTTATTTATGATGTTCTCAAATTCAGTTGCATTAGTGTTAGTAACTGTACTATGAAGCGTGTTTCGAGCAGCCGCTGCGATTGGATCCTGTACCAATGTTGGCGACCCAGGGGTTTCATAGACCGTACCAAAATGCTGAGGACCGGGGGGATGGTTGAAATTACGGTAGTTTTCCAGGAGAAATAACAAAATGGGATGGTGGCAGGAGATGGGTCTGAAATACGGGAGACTCCTGAGAAAAACGGGAGTGTTGACAGGTATGCAGGTATAGCATCACGCTAAGGCGGGGTATGAGAACAAATGAATCGCTGAACGAATCATATGGGAGTCGTTGGGATAATTAGGTAAAAATAAATGCATATTATAAGACAACGAAAGTGTTTTTTGACCTTGCATGCATATCAGCCTGTTGTTGGAGACCCTCAAAAATAAAATATGACCCTTTTTAATGCATAATAGGGACTCTTTAAAATTCATCTGTTAAAATAGTCCAGGGAGATTCGCTTTAATGTGTGATGCGATTAAACAGAGGTCATGAGTCATGACCTTCTGTAGGAGACACACCCTTTCCTCTCCATATGCACCATATGACACTTTTAATTAGCACTCTATGGGATAACATTGTGCAATCCTGAGTGAGCTTCACACAGGTGAGTGGGCTTGACAAACCACCTGCAGGAAACACACTCTTCTTTATATGCACCAGACACTTTCCTACACTTTGTTGCAAGCAATCAAAAGCAACTGCTTATCCTACTTAGACTTGTCCTGGCATCTCTATATTGCTGGTTCTATTCTCTGGTGATTGAAAGTACTTCTTTCATCTTTATTTGTAGGTCACTTTTGGATTAAAGCATCTGTTACACTGAAAAAAAGGATTCATTGGATTTATTAAATAGTTTTTTAAGGTAAGTGGTTGCAAACAATTGATATGGGCTGAACTTAAACAAACAAATTACTCGATTTAATTTGTTTATTTAAATTCAGCCCATATAAATTGTTTACAACCGGTTACCGTAAATAAATGTAGTAAATCCAATGAATAATTTTTTTCAGTGTAATAAAATAAAAGTAAATGTAAATCAACAGCTATTGAGAGAGTTTTTCTCAATTGAGTTGAGTACAGAACCCGGAAACATCAATCCATACGTCACAACTTAACAAGCGGATTCGCCAACTGTCTCCGAGGAAGATAATTAAACATCTGAGAGAGCATGACTGATAACAATCAGTCGTTACTACATCTGCGTCTGGATTTCTCTCCCTGTCTGGATTTGACTGCACGCACCTTGAGAAAATCCATTCAATCCTAATTAAATTCTACGCCAAGTGTCAGATAACCGATAAAGAGCAAAGTCCTTCGGGAAGTTCGCTATAGGTAAGGACCAGGAGATTATTTTCACTCAGGTCTGAAATGCAGAAGGACTTTACCTTGTTTGTGCTGTATGATAATGTCCCAGATGCTGCGTCGGGAACACGGATCTACGCCGGTGGTCGGCTCGTCCAGCACCACCAGCCGCGAGCCTCCAATGAAGGCAATGGAGATGGATAACTTTCTCTTCATGCCTCCTGATAGAGTGCCAACGCGCTTGTGCCGGTGGGCATGCATGTCTGTTTCCATTAGGATTCTGAGATGGGGAGAAGTGGGACAAAGTTAATGCAAATCCATTTTAGGGGTTTGAACCTACAAATTTCAACTATACATAATACTAATTAGAGGATGAATATGTGTTTTTAATCTGTATTTTCATCTCAGTCATAATTAGATTCTTATTTAGGTTTACTTTCTTTAAATTTCAGCTTCAATCCTGTTTTACTTTTTATTCCTTTAGTACAGTAATTCAACTTATTTTTCATTTACTTACCAAGGCAACATTTGAATTATTTTTTAAAAGTTTTTTTTTATGTAACATTATATTTAATAAAATTCAAACTTTATTTTAATTAACAAATTGGTCATTTTATTTTACAAAACATTTTGTTCAGAATAGTTTTATCTCATCATAACTGTGTCAATTACTGGATTTTTATAATTGGTCTGAACTAGTTTTTATTTTTATATTTAATATTTTCACTCATTCTACTCATTTTCACTCATTCATTCACATTCTTAAATATATGTTCATGATTTTAATTTATTTTAAATTATTATTTTTATTTGAAATTACAGTATTTCCTGGTTCTCCAAGCTGGGGGTTGAGCGTTGGGCTAACGACCCACCTAGTAAAAATTAGATGTTACAAAACACCAACATGGTGCGGCTATAAATATATAAATGATAAATGATAAGTCGATATAAATGGCTCTAGGAGTAATTAAGTAAATAATTACAAAATGTATCTACCAATTTATTTATTTGTCTTTTTATTTATTTTTAAATAAAATATGCATATGAAGATGACCTCAGCATTGGTTTTGATTAATAATATTAGAATAAATAAATATTTACAAAAAAATATATTTTCAAATAGTATAACTGAGTAATCACTGTAGGTTTTATTATTAGTTTGAAAAAGTTTATATTTTTATATTTAATTTTTCTTTTATTTAGTTAAAATATACTAATGATTTTAATTTATTTAAAATTATTATTTTTTATAGATTTTTTAATTTTTAAAAAAAAAATTTTTTAAGATTTGTAATTAAAATATGTATCTATGTAAAGATATACTCTTATTATTTTATATTATTTGAATTTTTTTTTTTTTTGTTAAAAAACACATAAGAAGATGACCTCAGCATTGGTTTTGATTAATAATGTTAGAATAAATAAATATTTACAATAAATATATTTTCATAAACTCTTTATTTATTTCACATACCATTATTTGGAGACTATAGGTAAATTGGGTAGGCTAAATTGTCCGTAATGTATGTGTGTGAATGAGTGTGTATGAATGTTTCCCAGTGATGGGTTGCAGCTGGAAGGGCATCCGCTGCGTAAAACATATGCTGGATAAGTTGGCGGTTGATTCCACTGAGGTGACCCCAGATTAATAAAAGGACTAAGCCGAAAAGAAAATAAATAAATGAATGAATGAATCATTATTTGGCTAAATATTTTAAACGAAGGACTTTTTTCATTTACTTGCCAAGGCAACATTTGAAATTGTTATTTAAAGTTTTTTTTAAATGTAATATTTCTTTTATTTCTTTTATTTAACTATTAATTTATTTTAACTAACAAAAATGTTTTCAATCATTTTAGTTTACAAACCATTTTTTCTGACTAGTTTTTGCTCAGCATAATTGAGTAACTTTGTTTTTAGATTTCATATTTTCATTAATTTAGTTAAATATACGTTTATGGTTTTAATTTATTTAAACTGTGGTTTATTGTTGTTAATGTTAATAGATTTTAGTTGTAATTAACATGTATCTATGTAAAGTGATACATAAAAATAAAAATGATCTCAGCATTGGTTTTGACTAATAATGTTAGAATAAATAAATATTTACAATAAATCTATTTTCATATACTCTGTCTTTATTTATTTTACATACCATTATTTGGTGAAATATTTTAAATCAATTACTTTTTCCATGTACTTGCCAAGGCAAAATATGATTTTTGATTTTTTTTGCACATTTGTTTTATATTTTACATTTATTTTCTTTAAGCTTTATTTTAACTAACAAAAATGTTTTTAATCATTTTAGTTTGCAAACTATTTTTTTTCAGAATAGTTTTATCTCAGTATAACTGAGTTGAACTTTTTTAAACCATGAGTAGGTTGTAATGTGGGCAGCTAGAGTTTTTAAAACAGCTTCCCAAACAGTATTAAGGGCACATTAGAAACCTGTGCATGCCATATGAGTCAAGATAACATACGACTCCGACAGAAAACCTCATATCTCTCAGGCAAGGCTGCAAAACATCATAAAACAAATCATGGGACAAGTGCTGAAACATACTTGTGCACTTGTTCCTTCACTTCTTGTTTGGTCCAATGAGGAGCTTTGATCTGAGCGTACAGTAACAGATGCTCTTTAGTGGTCATATGGTCGAACAGGACGTCATACTGCATACAGACGCCCATCTCCTTGCGCACATCATCAATAAACATCTGCATATCCATACCGTAGACCTCAATGGTGCCGACGGTGGGTGCAAACAATCCTGTCAGAAGTGACCTGAAATTAAAAATAATAATTGAAATATTTTCCCAGTACTGTTATGCGGTTGGAAGGGCACCCTCTGCGTGAAACATATGCTTGAATAGTTGGCGGTTCATTCCGTTGTGGCGACCCCTGATAAATAAGGGACTAACCCGAAAGGAAATTAATGAAAGAATAATTGAAATATGCCATAAAACGTGTAATAGTTTGTGTTGGCTACATATTTTAATGTGTAATAGAAGAAATTAAAATAGCTCAACATTTTTTTTTTATTTGTTAACACTTTATAATCAGTTTCTGTTAACGCTAGTTAATATATTTACTGCCATGAACCATCATTGAACAATACATTTATTACAATATTTATTCATGTACATTAGTTAATGATTTGCATATGTTTATTAATGCTTCAAATCGCTACATTCAAATCTGAAAACGCAAAAATCAAGAAAGAGAATGAGTCTTTAGTCTAGTGAGTTAGTTATGAAGTTATAGTCAAAGAACACAGAAGTACTGGGATAACAGTTTATAGTTTAGATATAACCACTGATCATATGCATTTAACAACGCTCAAAAATGAAAGTTGTAGGCAGTGATTACATTATTTAACCAATAGGTGGCGACAACCAGCCAACAATAATATGCCACTGAATAATTCTACAAAATAATCCATCTAGAATTAAAATGTGAAGTTTCATGAGTGAATAACTGAATCATATATTGAAAATGAGACTAAAAACAAATATGGGTTGTACAAATTATAATGTTATATTTATACAGTTAGCGTCATCAACAACAGTAGTAGTAACAGTGAATATTTCGCAGCACTAAATATTTTACTATTTTTTTTCTTCATTTTATTTGTAATAAAAATTACAGGTTCTAAATTCTGTTTGTTAAAACCAAAAGTGTCTTGCAGTGCTGTTTTTGTAATAAATGGAAAGCAAATGATCCAAAAATGGTCCGATTTGTGACTAAAAAACCATTTTGTGATCTGAAGCATGAGATTTGGGATCCATTACACCACTAATTGTTAGTGTATATTAGAAGCAATTACCGGGGTCATGACATTTTTTAAATACACTATATTTTTATTCAGTATGTATACCTTGAGGTCCACTTAGAATGTTAATAAAGATTTTTACACTAAAAAAATAAAATAATGTACAGAAAAATCTATAATTTCCAACCCTCTTGATGAAAAGACCTGATTTGAAGGGGCAGGTCCTTCATAGCTTGGCAGTAAATGGCCAATGTTTTGATTGGCTGACAAAGAAAAGAGTATCAACGCCCCCTCACTATTGTACAGTATTGTATTGCAGTGTGTTTTGACAACATTATCCATATAAAACATAACGTCACACTTCATTAGCAAAGAGCTGTTTTTGTGGCTTGAATATAAAAATACTTAATGATGCGAATGATATTTAGGCATTGAAACTTACAGGATGTTTTAAAGAAACAAACACCTCATATGTCAGCAGATGAAGGCAACTTTGACTTGACATGTGATGACCCCTTTAAAAGATTCAGTATGCTGTTATGCTCTTACATAGTGGTGGTTTTTCCAGCTCCATTGTGACCCAGCAGGGAGGTGACGTGTCCCTCATAGAAAGACAAATTCAGGTTGTCTACAGCATTCCTCTTGCCGTAGGTCTTCGTCAGGCCATAAAGTGAGACTCCAACAGGCAATTCTGAAAAGTCTTCTTCTCCTGTAGCCGCCAAGCTACCTTTTCCTGTGACAAAAAATACAAACAGAAGAAAAGATGTTAATACATCACACAGAAACTTAAGGTTACAGTAAGTGTCACTATTAACAAAAGTAAGAAAATTGGAGAAATTATATCAGCCTGTTTTAACCTGCTATTACAAATTCAAATGCAGTTCATTTGACCACTAGTGTTTGTATTTCATTAGAGCCCTGTCTGTCATTTTTGCAGGAGTGCTCAGTATGATGCATGAGTATTAATGAATGAACAAACTCATGTTTTGCAACTGAAAATTGAGCAGGAAAGACGGCAAATTTAAAAATATGTGGATGGAAACTACACTTTTGGTTATAATTCACATGTTTTGGTACAGCGTAGAGAATACTTTCAATCAGGAAGGGCACAGTAAAGTGATCAAAAATAACATTTAAGAAACATAGATTTGACTAATTTTACTAATTTGAAAACATACAGACCCTTAAATTAGCACAGAAAAAACTGACATTCTAAAATTTTATCACTTTGTAATTCACTTTAATTAGCAATTTATCTACAATCCATCATGTCTTCCTCTTTTTCTTCCTCATTCTGTAATCGGCTTCACAAATTGGCTATTCTAACAAGCACTGAAATGAAAACAATATGATATGGGAGACAATAATCAAATATACAGATTGGCACTCCAGCCTTGTTATTGACAAATCAGAATCAAGTATTCCCAAGGAAATGGTGATGAATGTACCTTTGCTCTTGTTCATGCTGTTTTGGTCCTGCATCATGTTGGTAAACAGCAGCCCTCTGCCTATTTTCTTTGGTGTCTTGCTACAACAGCTAAACATATCCGTCCAGAAGGATTTAGTCACTGGGAAATACCACGGTACAGCAATACCATACTTTCCTGAGTACAGAAAAATATACAGAATGTTAAAAATCCACTTGTAAAAATTTATATTGTTTCTAATCACATAAATGGGGAAATGGGAAAGCTATTCAGTTAACAGGGCTCCCACTCTAAACCAAATATCAAATTCCCTGACTTTTCCCTGACCACCACTGACTAAAATGATGACTTTCCATGATCTATAATGAACGGAAAAGCAGGCCGCTGTTGTGCCTTGCATACTAAGAAATAGTTTAAACTTGATTTAATCAAAATATGATTTTTTTAGGATTTAATAGCCACTATGAGAGCAATGGATGATTTACCTCAGGTTTTGGAAAGTTACTTACTGTTTCTTACTGCTCCTAAAATATATATTATCCTGGCATGTTATCCTAATAAACAGTATTTGACTGTTTGAATTAAAGTGATAGTTCACTCAAAACTGAAAATTCTGTCATCATTTACTCACCCGTCTCTAGTTCCAAACCTGTTTGAGTTTCTTTATTTTCACTGAGTTTCTTTACTACACTTATTAAGATTACTTATTTTGAAGTAAGCTGTCACCATTCATTTCCATAGTATTTGTTTTTCTCACAATGGATGTTAATGGATAGAGGTTTCCAGCTTTCTTAAAAAAATTTCTTTGTGTTCAATAGAATAAAGAAACTCATAAAGGTTTGGAATTCCTTGAGGGAGAGTAAATACTACCTAAATTTTCATTACTGGGTGAACTATCCCTTTAAGTGAATTTGGTTATGAAGCTGAAAAAATAGCCATAACAACAGGCATAAAACAATACAATAAAATATAGTACAAAAAAATACCTTTTGATAAATGGAAACTAAATTTTAAGCAAAAAATATATTTACAAAAAACTTCACATGTACTTCAATGTATTCAATAGACCTTTTAAAATTCCTTGATATTCCTGAAATTCCATGAGACCCCTCTCACATACAGTACAGTACCTGGGAAGACCATGCGGATGTAAATCCCAATGATGAAATATACAAGCGAGTCAATTAAGAGCAGCCAGCAGAGCCAGCCGAAGGAGGAGGTGTCGCCAGCCAGAGGAGAGATGTACATGTTGCTCCACTGGATGCCTGAGGTGTAGGTACACACAATACACTCACTCAATCTAATTATTCCAAACAAACACCAATTACAGACGGTCTGAGGGTTTGTGTCAGCATACCTTCTTCCTGCTTTTCATAGCGGGAGATGTACTGGCTGGCATAACTGAAGCATGTCGGAGAAAAGAGACTCTGTGGAGCAGAAACAAATACAGTCAGACAGATTTATATTACAGATTTACAGATCAATTAATTCAAATTTCTCACCCTCATAATGCAATTAGGTCTGTTTTGACGAGGAAGACAACTAAGCTTTGGAAATGTTATTAACATCCTCAAAACATATTATTTATCACAATTAGTTTGGTCTATTTTGATATTTTAAAGAACTTCTCAGTTTTTATAATTATTAAAAAAGGTTAAATACAGTTCTAATATGGTTTAAAATTAATTAATTAATTAATTAATTAATTAATTAATAAAAAACATCTGTAGCTGACGCTGATCGGTCAGCTTGTATTTTGGTTGTTTGTTGTCTTTTCGTATTTTATTATTTGATTGTCTATTGGTTTATGTTTATTTTACAAATTTCCTTGTTTCCGATTGGCTTGAGTCGGAGGTCACGCGATCCTCCTTGATCAATTTAACCTGCGAGAGCTGGTTTAGACAGCATCGTGAGATCTTAATGCAGACACATGTTAAATGCTCCTGATCATTCGACTGTTGGCCAACACAGTAATATACATTGTATATTATTTTGTTTATTTTGATGTCCTTTTGATTATGTTGTGGTTTGGTTTGTTTGGTTTGTTTGTTTGTTTGTTTGTTTGTTTGTTTGTTTGTTTGTTTGTATTGTTAGTTTTCACAGTGTTCAATAAATAAAAAGCACGGACATCAGTATTTGGGAAGCGTGGACTGTTTAAGAACCGGAGGGTAGTTACACTAACATTTTTTTGTTAGTAACAAAATGTTGCTGATCAAAAACAATATTAATTTTAAAAACATTCATTTAATTTGTATGTATTTAATCTATTGTTAAATCATTACTTTATGATGTTGGCAGTTTCTCAGTTTGTTCATTATTATTACAGTAATAACATGGTTTAAGAAGAATTCATTAATTTTAAAACATGCTAACATGTTTTTTTGTCATGTTCACCACTTAATAAAATGTTGCTGATGAAATACAATATTTATTTATTTTTGAAAACATCAATTTAATTTAATTTAAATGTTTTTAATAAATTTTTAAATCATTAATTTATGATGTTGACAGTTTCTCAGTTTGTTAATTATTCATTATTACAGTAATAACAGGGTTTACAAAGAATTAATTAATTTTAAAACATGCTATCATTTTTTTTGTCATGTTCACCACTTAATATATGTTGCTGATGAAATACAATATTTATTTATTTTTTAAAACATTAATTTAATTTAATTTACTTGTTTTTAATTTATTTTCAAATTATTAATTTATGATGTTGGCAGTTTCTCAGTTTGTTCATTATTCATTATTACAGTAATAACATGGTTTACGAAGAATTAATTAATTTTAAAACATGCTAACATGTTTTTTTGTCATGTTCACCTCTTAATAAATGTTGCTGATCAAATACAATATTATTTTTTTTTTAAATATTTTTTTATTTTAAAAGCATTATGTTATGACTTTGACATACTAAAATGGCTTAAATACAGTAATAACATGGTTTAAAAAAGTTATGACTTTGACAGTTCAAAAAAATTCAATTTTTTATTATTAAATGGGTTAAATACAGTAATACCATGGTTTAAAATAATTAATAAATTTAAAAACATACTAAAACATGTTTTTTTTTGCCATATTCACCAATTAATGAAATGTTGCTGATCAAATACCAAATTAATTCATATAAAAAACATTAGGTTATGACTATTTTATGAAATAATTCTTCAGATCACATGACTTAGGGTCAGATCACTAACTTAATTTAAAAAATATATAATACAGGTTTGCTTTATGAGGGTTAAACCCACTAGTTCACTCCAAACTAATCATTTTGTCATATACTCATTACTCATCAGATAATGACCTGTTAATGACTGTGGCCATTACATGTAATAAGAATATAATAAGCTGAATTGGCATGAGGGTTTATAAAAATGGTAGTATTGTATTGACCTTATTCTTCACATACAAAATCTTCAAATCTTTTTGTTTTGAGACTTCTGGTCCCATTCATTTCCATTCATTTTTAGATGTTAAAAACAGCTTGTTCTGCTGCTTGATGTTATAAACTGATGTTTTCTTCTTATATTAATCTACTTTGCCTGTAAAGTCATGAACACACTTGTTTGTTTGTTTGTAATGCAAGTGATTTGACCGTTTTTCCAGCATTATTATTTCTAGTCATTTCTCCCAAAGGAAACTGAATCGGAAGTTCTAAAACAAGCGCAAAAACAAGCGCACTTCCGCATCGCAGGATAAAGTCAATATTTTAGTTGTAAAATAGTCATTTAATTGTAAATAATCTCTGATTTAATATGAAAATACACTCATGATAATAGTCGTTTGTGTGGATTAAACTACAAACACAAAAAAAATGCTTCTTCGTGTTGTTTCAACACAAATCGATTAAGTTAACTTCATAGTTTTTACAAATTGTAGCCGATTGACCATAAAACAACTTAAAAAAAACGTAAGAATTGTGTTTCAACTTATTTTAAATAAGTAGTTTGAACAAGCAGCAAAAGCCATTTGTTTTGGTGTGGGATATATGACCAAATTATTATATCACAATACTGAAGTAAGGTAAACAACTGCCTGCTTTTTTAACCCACCTCACTAGCATAAAAACAGATTAATACATGTACTGTAGAAAATATAAACACACAAATGCAAGCCTTAATAATTTAACAAAATAACTTAATAACCCTATTCTTCATGAATATAATATTACATGCAAAGACATTTTTGCCACAGCCTGTGCATTAGTCCTCAGCTGGTGCTCACATTAACATTTGTGTGAATGCTGCGGTTTCACATTTGTGGGCGATATTTCACTTCTGGAGCTGCAATGCTAATTAAATTTCGCCGCACAAAGAACGCAAATGTCTTTTGTTAAATGTCCCATTCGCCTTTGATTTATAAATAAATTATCCATAAAGCATTTCTTCCTCCATTTACTGAGAAATACTTTCTTGGGATATTTGTGTGCGAGAGAGAACATTTGGTGTATAAAATATTATTTAGAACAATAACAGTAAAACCTAAAATTACAAACACTGAGGAAAGTGGCCTAATAAACGTACTAAAGAATATATCTCTAAATATTTAAAAGGCAAAGTGTCCTTTTTTGCAAATGAAAACAAATTTACATTAGGATCCAAACTCCACACTCTGGCTACTCTCAGTTAAGGCTACAATTAAATGTGGATCTCTAACAGAGAAACTTTTAGGTCACACTTTACAATAGGGTTTCATTAGTTCATTTATTTACTAACATTAACTAATTATGAACAATACTTGCACAGCATTTGTTAATCATAGTTCAACATTTACTAATGCATTATTAACATCCAAGTCCATGTCTGTTAACATGCACAATGAGATGAACTAATAATGAACAACATTATTTACTGTATTACTGTATATACTGTTATCTAATGTTAAGTAACATGATCCAATACGGTAATAAATATATTGTTCATTGTTTGTTCAAGTTAGTAAATGCATTAACTAACACAACCTTATTGTAATTCTATTAGTAGTGCATACTACCTAATTAACTTACAAAATAATGTCTCAATAACTAAAATGAGGAGTGGATCCACCAGGATAGAATGAAACAAAATAAGAAATTTGAATGCAAATCTGAATGGTATTTTTAACAAAAAGCTTCATTAAGAAATAGTTATCATTTGGCGGTTGTATTATAAGACAATAATGCACACCTGAGGTGGACGTGTGGCCACAATGCTTTGTTGCATTGTTCAGATGCTGCATTTCATTATTTTTGTCAGTTTTTGTCCTAAAACTGTTCCTCCAGTAGCTTCTCACACAGCTCAATGAAAGTCTTTAGTTTGTTTTGAATTGGCTTTATTTTTGACTGTTGTAAATATATGATATATATGATATAAAAATGATATCAGCGTAGAGATGTAAGGGTTTCTGCAGGTTTTAAATTTGAGACTTTAAGACCATTATCAATGACGTTTTAGACTTTTTACAAGGCTAAAGACTAAGGATTTTTTTTCTAATGGCCCGGTTGGGTCAAAGGAAAATATATTTACTTAAAAAAAAAACAATTCAGTTATTTCTCAGCCACAAATTTTAAATAATGTGTCAAAATAAGCATTAGGGTCTGCTTACATTTTAATTTATAAGTTTAATGTTGTTAAAAGTAGGGCTGCACGATATTGGAAAAATCTAACATTGCAATATTTTTTCATTCTGCAATATATATTATAAGAATCAAAAAAACAAATTTGTCCAATTGGATTTATTAAATAACTCTGATTCAACCCAGTGTGTTTCTGTTATAAAACCTTTCTTTTCATGCCTATTTATTAAAATTATGTCAGCTGCCCATTTCTTCTGTAAACAGTTTATGTATAAATGGAAAATAAGGGATATACTGTCCTGTTATTATCATGAGGAATTGTGTAACTGGTTTAACTGTTTTTAGTGTTTTTCCTTGATTTATAGGCAATTTAAATTTGACAATTTGTATTGTTTCTCTTTGCGATTATATGTCTGCGCAATAAAAACTTAAATATACAAAAAAACAAGGTTTTATTGAGATGGATTGTTAGTGATTGGATGGGTATCGCCCCTATTGGGTAACGTTGCATGCACAGTAAAAATTTGTTGTAAAATATTCAGTCTTACTAGCAATTGAGGTTGCCAGTTATACTGTAAAATGTACAAGTGCACTGTAAATTCACAATTTCAATTGTGCTGTAGCTTTACAGCACAATAATAATTATTAATTGACAGTATTACTTGCAATTTTACAGTATTACTGGCAAAATTTATAAGAGCGCTGTAAATTAACTATTACAGTAGTTTTACAGCAAGTGTAATAGTTAATTTACAGTGCACTTGTAAATTTTACAATGTTACTGCAAACCAATACAGCAATTTTTTCAGTGTAAATTAACAATTATAGTAGTTTTACAGCAATTGTAACAGTTAATTTACAGTGCACTTGTAAATATTTTACAGTATTACTGTCAACTAAAACAGCTATTTTTACAGTGTAGATTAACAATTACAGTAGTTTTACAGCAATTGTAACAGTGAGTTTACAGTGCAATTGTATATTTTACAGTGTTACTGGCAATTTTACAAGCGCGCTGTAAATTAACCATTACAGTAGTTCTACAGCAATTGTAATAGTTAATTTACAGTGCACTTGTAAATATTTTACAATGTTACTGGCAATTTTTACAGTGTTACTAGCAAAATTTACAAGCGCACTGTAAATTTACAATTAGAGTAGTTTTACAGCAAGTGTAATAGTTTATTTACGGTGCACTTGTAAATTTTACAGTATTACTGGCAACCAAAACAACAATTTTTACAATGTAAATAAACAATTATAGTAGTTTTACAGCAATTGTAATAGTTTACAGTGCACTTGTAAATAATTTACTGTAAAAATAGCTGTTTTGGTTGCCAGTTATGCAGTGTAAATTAACAACCACAGTAGTTTTACAGCAGTTGTAATAGTGAATTTACAGTGCACTTGTAAATAATTTATAGTATTACTGGCAACCAAAACAGCAATTACAGTGTGGATATAGGAAAATGAAGACCTGTTTAAAATAATTAAACACCTACAACACAATATTTCTGTGAATTTAAGACTTTCAAGGCCTAAAATTTAGGACCCCACAGACACCTTGGATATGGAACTGTAATGTGCTCAAAACCTGCCTTGATATACCTTCTTTAAGCTTGAAAATGTCTGCACACTTTAAAATGTTCACCAGCCAATCAGAATCAAGCATTCAACTGTCCAGTAGAATAATTATCATTAATAAATCTCAAGCATTTATCTTGACAACCTTGAAATGTGACTGTACAACAATGTTTAACTGCAAAACCAATTAAAACGCCATACACACCAGAGCGCTCTTCACAGAGAAGGAGAGGTTATCCTCCAAGTGGATCAGCACGATGAAGGGGAAGAAAGTGATGACGTAGATAAGGCTGCCGCTCAGCCCCGCGATGTTGGTCTTATCGAAGAAGGAGCTGACCAGAAAACTGACCGCAAGAACACTGAAGCCGTAGTCGCAGAGGTAGAGGAAGAGCACAAAGCCATCGCTGCGAGGAAGGATCCCGCCAGCCTTCAGAATGATGGTGAGGATGATGATGGTCACTAGCAGGAACGCACCACTCTCGATTAACCAGGCAAAGAAGTGGCTGATGGGATTGACCCCCATCATTTTCATGTACTGCAAAATGAGGGAGGCATTTAATGAAAGTTTACTAGAGGAGATTAAGGAGAAATTAGTTTGGCTTTATACCTCGTGAAGACGCAGCTCTCTCTCGTGCACCAGTTTCTTGACAAAGTGGGCGATAAACAGCACCCAGGAAATCATGAGCGCCATTGGGAAGGCAAACGCGATGCTGTTGAGATATCTGGGAGGAAGAGAGATTAGATGTTATTAGTGTGGAGGGCATGTTTGTTATAATTATCCAGTTTAAGTATTACAAGTGTCCATGCTTCAAACTGCACATAGTAAACATGAAGAGTTCAGATGCAAAAACCTCTAAGTGCCATCTGGAATTTTCTTATACAATGAGCATTTTTCTTAGCCTCTTATGTTTATGCTCAGTTTTTTCATGTTAAAAGCAATAAAAATAACCTATTCTTTGCCATAAAAGTTAAATGACTGAATCAAGACATAGGAGCCTGAGAAAATGCTCATTTTAGAAGAATATTTCAGATGGCACTGCCACTTAAAGGTTTTTGCATCTGAACTCTTCACATGCACACTGATGACCTGAAAAGCAAACAAAGTCGTCTTACAGTTTTTTCAGCAAACAAAGGTGTTTTTGGAGCTTTGTGTGTTTATAGTTAAACCACAGAAGTCACATGGAGTGCTTGGACAATGTTTTTGGATCCTTTTCTGTGATCCTTGCTGTCTATGAGGGGTCAGAGAGCTCCAGGATTTCATCTAAAATATCATAATTTGTGTTCTGAAGATAACCTAAGAACTTATTCTTTACATTTAAAAACTAACTAATGGCATTTAACTATAGGTGTGGCTAAATCTCCTCAAAATAAAAACCAAGTTATCAATACAATGTATAACTATTTGTTGTCATTTTCATTTAAAAATTGAAAACTTTTAAAATTTGGGGGTTTTCTTTCATATGTCTTTCATTTTGGGTGCCTGAAAATGCAGATTTTTGAATAAATGAATGTGTGAACTTTGAAAACATTACTATTATGGTCTCTGTGTAAGAGCCTGTGAAAACAAAATGTGCATGAACGTTTATTCTATAGGCAAGCATGAGTTCTTTAAAATCAAAAAACAACAGCAATGCCAGACTATCGAACCGTACCTGTACATGCGCTGATGTGTAATTTTTCTTTACCAAGAAGGCCAACTGGTCTGGCATGTATAATACAGCATTTGTCAATATCATGGATCTGTGTATAGCCACTGAAACTTTCTCAAAGATGCAAAGGCAAAAACTCTTTTGTTTTTAGTATATGGTTAACAGGTTTGTTTTTATTTTTTCATTTTTGAGAATGTTTTATTTTATTTCTATTTATTTTTATTTATTTTTATTTTATTTTATAATTTTATTTTATAATTTTATTTTAGTTATTTGTTTTGTTGTGTTGTGTTTATTTTATATTGTTTATTTTGTTTATTTAATCTCATTTATTATTTCATTTTATTTATTTTATTTTAGTTATTTGTTTTGTTGTGTTTTTATTTTATTTTATTTTGTTTATTTTATTTTATTTTATTTTGTTTATTTTAATATTTTTTATAATTTTTTTAATTATTTGTTTTGTTGTGTTGTTTTGTGTTTATTTTATATTATTTAGTTCATTTTATTTCATTTATTATTTAATTTTTTATTTCATTTTATTTTATTTTAATTATTTGTTGTGTTTTGTTGTGTTTAATTTATTTATTTATTTATTTTTGTTTATTTTATTTATTATTTTATTTTATTTTTATATTTTAATTTAATTTTTTTTTTTGTTTTCTTGTGTTTTGTTTATTTAATGTATTTCATTTGTTTTCTTGTGGTGTGCTTTGTTTATTTTATTTTTATTTTTTCTATATCTTTATCTAATATTTTTATTTATTAGTTCGTTTTTTAGTTATATTCAGCTGTAATTTTTTTATTATAGTTTTACTTTGTTATTTTACTATTTTACCTCTTACTCTATTATATTATCATTTTATCTTTACTTTGTTTACAAGACAAGATTTGTCTTTTCTTTATTTGTTTTCTCCACCTAATTCTTTTACTTGAGCTGTATTCAAATGAGCTGTACTTCAAATTGTAATAGCTTGTTTTAATTAAAATAACAACCCTGGCATCTAATGAACTGGTATCTACTAATTTACAAAATAATACAAAAAAGTATTCCAGTGTCACTGTGATGTTATTTATGTTGACTCTCATTTCTAGCCAGCATGAAAATACAGTGCCATGACAACAGCTCGGATCCAGCCTTTCATCTACACAAACCAAAGCCAACCCTAAGCTCGGCTAATTCCTACACAATTGTTTTGCTTCTTCACAACTGCTGTTTCATTCCACAAATACAAATCTAGTATTTTGATGAAAAACAATAAGACATTCATCCTACTGGAGTTATTTCTAATAAACCATCTGTTGATTATTTGTTCAGATGCCATACCAATTCAGTCCTTACATAAGATGCTCAGTGTGTGTGATTGTGTGTGTGGGTGTGTGTGTGTGGATTGAGCTTATGAGACACTCACTCATCCTTATAGTAGCAGGGATAAGGGAACGCCTGCATCTGGACTGCGGGCCCATCCATGGCATTACCGGTCTGCATTTCGATGATGGCCCTTTCGATGCTTTCCTGCAGGTACACAAAGCCTCGGCTGTACCGCTGGGTTCTGGTTGCCGATATGTAGGCATCTTTCACCCAGAAGGGATTTCGTGCACGGTCTGTGCGCATGACGTTCTCTATGTTCATGCGGATGGTGTAGTCGATGTTTGGTGGCAGGCTGCTGGAGTTCCCCTTGGGAAGTTTGAAAATAATGCCTGTGAATGTAAGCAGAACTTGTTAATTTAAAGGGTCATCAAATGACAAACCTAAATTTGCTTGATTTTTAACATATAAGATGTCATTGCGCTTTAAAAAGACCCTGCAAGTTTCAGAACTGAAAATCATTTTGTTACTCTAATAACAGCTTTTATTAAAGCCAACTTGACAAAATGACCCGTTTTCGAATGTGTCACATTATTACTTGTTTTTAGTAATAAATATTTATTACAAATAGTAATATTTATTACTAATGCGTAAAAGCTTATTCATGCTTTCATGACCTCTCAAATGAATTATTACCTATTGTTACTAGGTGGTTGTTATCACCTGCTGGCCTAATTAAAAAAAAAATCATCTGGTTCAACATGCAGCTGCTAGAGTGCTTTCTAGAGCAAAGAAATATGATCATATTTTTCCAGTTCTTTCATCATTGCATTGGCTCCCTATTAAATATCGTATACATTTTTTTATTTTTTTGACTACCTAAAAAGCCCTGAAAGGCTCAGCTCCCCACTATTTGAGGGAGCTCCTGGTGTGTTATAGCCCCTCATGTCCACTACGCTCAATTAATTCTGGACAATTGATTATTCCCAGAATATCAAAATCAACTGTAGGCAATAGATCTTTCTCATATCAGGCACCTAAACTCTGGAACAGCCTTCCTAGCTTTAACTAGATTAAAGACGCATCTCTTTGCATTAGCATTCACATAAAACCCAAATGCTTTTAAAATCCAAATCCTCTAAAGGATTGTTAGTCTGCATTATTTAGGGCAACCAGAGCCAGGAACACTTCCCTAAAGACATTATAATTTGAACGACGTCTACGCTTATGTTAGTCTTTCTTTTATTATTCCTGAGGTTTCCATAATACTGGACCAGGCCATATCCTGAGCAGCTGCTGTGGTGGTTATGGAGGAGTGGAGAGCATGAGACTGATCCTTTTAAGACCCCAGTGACAGACGAGTCCTCGCATTGATCCTAAAGGGCCAGCATGTACACCAGCCGGTGACCTCCCACCTGCAGCTTCTCCACGATGGACGTCCAGCGCTCTCCATCCTCCAGCGCCTAGACTGCAGCTCCATACAAGACATTTGGCCATAGGAGAAATGGTCGTGCCCAACTGAGCCTGGTTTCTCTTAAGGTTTTTTAATTTCTTCACTTTCGCCAATTGGTGAAGTTTTTTCCTTGCCGCTGTCACCACTGGCTTGCATGGTTCGGGACATGTGGAGCTGTGCATTGATGGATTTGCTCTTCAGTGTTTGAACTCTCAGTAGTGATTAATAAACCACACTGAACTGAGCTAAACTGAACTGAAGTTAAACACTGAAAACTGAACTACACTGTTCCAATTTACAATAATCTTCTTTGTGAAGCTGCTTTGACACAATCTACATTGTAAAAGCGCTATAGAAATAAAGATGAATTGAATTACTTAATGTGGCTAAACTCCGCCGCTGCTGAGCAAGATAAACATATGCTTCTATATTTCTATATCACTTCTTGTTAAGCTGTACCCATCCTTTTACATTTTAACTAAACAACAAGAGATAAAAAACTCAAATACCTACACATATTAAAGATGCTCTGAAGACAAGACACTGTGCAGTGGAAGGTTGTGGAAAAAACACTGTTGTATAGGCTTTCTTCTGACCCCCAACAATGGGAAAAGATGGGTTAACTTTATTTTTTTATGAAGTTTCACAACGCATCTTGTTCCTTTGTTCACTTCATTTTATCATGTTTTCATTTACAAACAAGGCACAGGGCGCAGATTGAAACTAAAATATGTTTTTTAGTGCTGATTTTATTGGATCCAACAGTAATGTCGCTCCACACAAGTGTGAGTAACTGTTTTTATGATCATGATATTAGGCATGGGCCGGTATAAGATTCTGAAGGTATGATAACCTTGGATAAAAATATCAAGGCTTCACGGTATTCTGATCACTGCTCTAAAACATGTTCTTTTTATATGTCGGGGTAAAAAACTACCTTTTTTCTTCATTGAATAAAATATTTTTTTTTAATTTAAGAAACATTTAAAATTTTGCAAACATATCAGAGTAAATAATTCAAATAAATCATTGACTTCTGCTGTCTTCATTAGTTTCAAAAACACAGATTTCTTCACAACCTAAAAAGGCATGGATAGATATTCGAATATCAGTCTTTGGATATAAAAGTATACTGGATGCTTGGATGTCGGTGCATAAGTGATTGAGTTTTTATAGATGCAGAATCGTGGAGATACTGTTGCCCTAAAAAAACAAAACAAAACAAAAACGTACATATACCGTAGGAACACTATAACAGAATTTGTTTTGCGGCTTTAAACCGTGACTTTTCCAAACCGCTGTATACCTTGAACCGGATACCATCTCATGCCTACTTGATATGTACTGAATATTCATGAGCTTTTAACCTAAATAACAACAATGTCCATCTATGAAGGATGTAATGTAGACTGTCAAACAAACATGCAGAAGTTTACATCAGTGGGCCCACACTGTCCTTTCAAAATATATAAAAAAATATTAGCCAATCATGCCATTAGGTAACTTCTGAATCTACAATCAGAATTCAAACCGTGTGTTCTGATGACTACAGTTAAAACAGTACCAGAAAGCATATTACTTCTAAAGTATAATGTTAAAAATGTTGACAACAAGTGGACCTCAGAGAACAGAGCAAAAAAAAAAAAAACATTTAAAACCCTGTTAAAGATCAGCATGTGAGTGATCTGTTTTACCCTCAGAGGCCTGCCACTCCACAAGAACAACTGAAATCTTTATTTCAATGGAACTCAATGGAACTCAATGGAATTGCATTAAATTACAGGATTTACAGGCCAGTGACTCTTTAGTGCCTTTGGGGTCTGCAATTGAGAGCATCATCAAATGCATGAGATGACTGGAGTGTTAAAGAGGTGTCTCCTTATGAAAGCGTGTTCTTGTTTATGTGATTGATGAGGACACAAATTTGTACATGACATAGGTATGACCTAGGGATTACAATAATGAGGTGTCCTCATAATTTAAAATCAAACTTAACAGTTTTTTTTTTACATTCAAAACTTGCCACAGGTTTCCTGTGAGGGTTTGGGGGTAGGGGTAATGCCATAAATGTGTGTGTGCGTGTGTGTTGCGTGTGTGTTTAAAACTATCAACGATACATTGTCGGGTTGTCACGATACTGGAATTCGGTACTAATCGATACTGAGGTTTTAAAAATCCATTTCCCGCTAACATTTGATTGCTGTTGGCCACATTCTTAAACAGCGCTGATTTACCTTGGTGTTCACATGCTCAACAGAAATGACTGTGATTGGCCATGAAGGTCATCAGTACACCAACCTCATCGCTGAGTGTAACCACAGATACAGGGACACTGGAGCATTTTAAAGCCACGATTCATTAGCGGATCGCTCATATGACAGCTTATAGACAAACCAGCTGATCGACGTGACTTTTAAAACACAATGGAAAATCAGCGCTGTTTAAAAACGTGCTCAACAGTACTCAAATGTTAGCGGGAAATGGACGTTTTTAAAATTTCAGTATTGATTGGTACCGAATTCAAGAATCATGACAACACTACTACATTGTAATAAAAAGCACTATAGAAATAAACATGAATTGAACTGTGTGTGTGGTCTTGGTTTTCCCACTGGTGTGAACTTAAACCTGAATGCAGACAGACTCAGAGGGACGTGTTTCACTGTGACCTAAATTGAGGTCCCATGGATAAACATGCTTATAATTAATCCAGAATGAAGCATTTTGAAAATGTAAAACTGCAGAATGTTTTGTGTGAGACTTGGGTTTATGGGTATGATTGAGGTAGAACATATAGTGTGCACAGCATAGAAACCATTACATCTATGGGGATAGCAAACCTATGTGTGTGTGACTGTGAAAAAGAGAGAAAAAGTTTGTGTGTGCGTGTGTCTAAACTCACTGGCATACAGCTCACGGTTTTGAGCCAGTTTTTCGGCTTGCTTGTCGAGTTCATCAGTGGAGTTGAAGCCTCGGTATCGGTCGAAGTTGACGCAGGAAGAGAGGTTCATCATGAGCACAGAGAGGGTGGTGATCTGGTCCATGATAAACTTGTTTTTCTCTAACAGGACTGTCATGTTCGCTGTGAAAAGAGATAGAATAACCGCTGCAGATTTCTGGATAAGGCAAGCTTGGGTGCACAGAGCAATACTTCTCCTGCTGTTGTCGTGAGTTGTCAAGAGCTCGGCAGTAAAACCCTGCTCAACCGCACTGGTTTTCCCTGAGGAGGCTAGGTACATTTGGATCTCATAGACTTATGCCCTATTTGGAAAGTGATTATTTCTAAGGGAGGCATGATTTTGTGATTTGCAGATGGCGGTGTGTGATTTAATTGCCATGTGAGTCATTAATGTTTGTTTGTTCTTAAAGCTGCTAATGGTTTATTGCCAAATGACAGGGTTTTGCCATTATATGCAAGAAACTGATAGAACAAAAATGTATGATATAAAACCACATAATACATGTATAAATATTATATATTAATGTCTGCATCAAGTTCAATCTATAAAACCTAATTTATATACAAAGAAAGCATACCCTTGTGCAATGTTCAAATTTATTACCCTTTTGTTATGTTCAAGATTAAAACCTCCACTAAATTAAACTGCTGTAAAAATGCATCAGATTAATATTTTTTTCTCAAATTTCTTTGCATAAATCTTTTAATCAACCTCAGTCCTGATCAAAACCACTAAATGTTTTAACTCTTTAATTGCCAGATTGATAAATTATGTCACTGATTTGGTGAAAAAATGATGTATTTGAATGTAGAAAGTAGTTGTAGACTGTATTTGTTTTTTCCTTTTATCACAGTCTTGGACACGTAAAAGATTAGTAACAACATTGGCTTTGGTGCATTGTTAGATTTCCATAGTTTTTCTCCTTAATTTACTGTTGGTGGCTGTTTTTGCCCCATTGACTTCCATTATAACCACATTAGATGGTGCATAAATACACAGTCTTTGTTTTTGTTTACTCCATGTTGTTCTGAGAGCTGAGCTGCATATTTTGATTTTCTCAGACAAATCAAGGTAATTGTGTGAAGGTCACTCTCACACACTCAGACAAACATACACACGCACTTTAATTGCACTTTAATTTGAGGTTGTAGTCCATATAAAATCTAGAAACTAAGCTTTTTTTGCACAGGCCTATTTAAAGGATTGATGGTGCCAACTGATAATCAACAGTAAAAATTGTCCATTTTACCTCTTCCCAACAGGGAAAACCACCAACAATCAAAGATGTATGATTATATTGTTTCATGGTTTTACAATAAAAAATTGCTTAGAAATGGAAGTCAATGGGGCAAAAACAGCCACCAACAGTAAATTAGGGAGAAAAAAATGAAAATTACTCAAAAACAATGTATCAAAGGCAACATTGTTTCACATAGACTTTGATAAAAGGAAAAAAAATCCAGTCCACAATTATTTTTTAGATTGAAAATACGTCATTTTGTGTGTGTTTTCACCAAATCAGTGACATCATTTATGAATTTGGCAATTAAGGAGTTAAAATCCTGTAATTTTCTAAAAAATTTAGTAGTTTTGATCAGGACTGAGGTTGGTTTAACAGATTTATGCAAATGAAAAATGACAAATAAAATAATCTGATGCTTTTTAACAGCAGTTTAATTTAGTGGTTGCTTTCATTCCAAACATAACAAAAGAGTAGTCAGTTTGCCCACAGTGTAATGTTTTTGAAAAACTGCAAGCATTTTCTCAAAATATGTGTCAAAATAAGATTTGTCACCAAAAATAATTCCACTAGCTGAAACACAGAAAAAGTTATGGCCAAATTAAGACTCAAAATCACCCCAGAGTGGATGAAAACATCCCCAACAGTACTTAAAGAGATCGTTCAACCAAAACTGTAATTCTCTCATTAATTTCTCTCCTTCTCTTGTTCCAACCCTGTTAGACCTTCTGTTGACTATAAAAGAAGATATTTTGAAAACCATTGACGTCTGTTTTTTCCTACTGTGGAAGTCAATGGTTACCAGTTTCCAGCTTTCTTCAAAACATCTTATTTTGTTTTCAATACAATAAAGAAACTCAAAAAGGGTTGGAGCCACTTGACGGTTCATTTTTGGGTGAACAATCCCTTTAAATGCAACTATAGCATTGTGGTTTCCACCAAATAGATCCTATGGTTTCAAACAATACGATTCTCTAATTAATACTAATATTGAGAAATATGTTGGATTATTAAAAACAAAAACAGTAGTATAACATAATGAGAAACTCATTAAAATCTCAGATTATAGAGAATATGCCATTAACATTAACATTATTTTAAGTGTTATATAATTGGCAAGGCAAAACAAGTTTATTTCTATAGCACATTTCATACACGATGGTAATTCAAAGTGCTTTATATACACAGGAAGAAAAAGAAAGAAACTAATATAAAAATAAGAACAACAAAGAATAAAATGTTTTAAAACCGCTTTTAAAGGAATAAAAAAGAAAAAAACATATATAATAGTGCGATCTGTCAGACGTATCACAGTGCTCATTCAGTAAAGGCACAGCTACTTACAGAATTGGTTGAGAGTTGCGCTCATTTGTGAAACATCAATTCCAGTCTGAGTCCGAATGAAGTTTTGGACAAAGGGACTGCTCAGGGAATTCTGTGAAAGACATTAAATAAATGATGCAGTTAAGTAGATGGAAAAAAATTATCGATTGATCAATTTATCAATCTATAAATCAATTTTTATTTAATTTTCTCTTGACTTGTTGTTATACCTTAAGTATCGGCAGGTTTGTGTCAAAATGTTGGCTGACTGCAGCACATAGGACGATGACTCGATCCACTCGGACGCATACAGCTTTAGGTCACCAAACTGGTGCAGTGAGGAATTTGACTGCAGGAAAAAAGTTTTGTTACAGTTAAAATGCTTAAAATAGTTTAGCTTTGACCATACTTGCTCTATATCTTTTGAAGATAATCTGTTTAGACAGATTTAGAGGTTTGGTGGTCAGATATCTTGACACGAATCAGATTTATGCTGAATTCCAAGTCAAACATGAAATATTACTATGCGTTTTATCTCTGCAGGTATCTGATTTTCATCAAAGATGTTTCCTAGCAACCAATCTGTAGAGGATAAATGATGCCATGCAATGCAAACCATACAATTACCAGTAGAGAGGGTCATTTACCATGTTTTACACACCTGTCTCTGCAAACATTGCTAAACAGGGTTCATCATCATGTGATAAGGGAACTTTTATGTGATTTTGAACCTGTATACCTGTATACCAACGAGATTGATGTCATATCAGGGCTCTAGGGAACCAATGCTTGATTTGGTAGTACTGTACATGCTGTATTAATAACAAAACATTTCAAGATTTGTCTCTTAAAAATGCATGTTTGACAGTAGCTTGAATGTGACTTAATAATAAAATACAGCAATTATTTTGCTTGACTCTAAATCTTTTTCTTGCCAATGAAAATATTTAAAGGAGTAAAGCAATATATCTCAAGCAATATATCCCGAAAAATCACGTCAGTTAGGAGATAACTCTTCTAAATGCAAAAAAATGCATTCTGTGTAAACCTGTGGTGAAATTCTTTCTAGAATTTTAGATTTTCAAATACATCATTATTCTCTCTTAATTTGATTCTGAGCTTAGATTTTAAAAACTGCTGTTAAAAACTAGTTTAGAGCGCCATCTGTTGTTAAAAACTAGCCTAGAGCACCATTCATTCATTCATTTTCTTTTTGGCTTAGTCCTTTTATTAATCTGGGGTCGCCGCAGCGGAATGCACCGCCAACTTATCCAGCATATATTTTATGCAGCGGATGCCCTTCCACCTGCAACCCATCACTGGGAAACATCCATACACAATCATTCACACTTATACACCTAGAGCACCATCTGCTGTTAAAAAACTAGCTATAGAGTGTCATCTGCTGTTAAAATCTAGCCTAGAGCGCCAACAACTGTTAAAAACTAACCTAGAGCACTATCTACTGTTAAAAACTAGCCTAGAGCAATGTCGGCTATTAAAAACTAGCATAGTGCGCCATCAGCTGTTAAAAACTAACCTAGAGCACCATCTATTGTTAAAAATTAGCCTAGAGCGACATCTGCTGTTAAAAACTAGCCAAGAGCACCATTTACATTTAAAAATTAGCCTAGCGCACCATTTACACTTAAAAACTAGCCTAGAGCACCATTTACCCTTGAAAACTAGCCTAGAGCACCATCAGCTGTTAAAAACAAGCCGAGTGACATCTACGTTTGAAAACTAGCCTAGAGCGTCATCTACTGTTAAAAACTAGCCTAGAGCGCAATATAATGCTAAAAATGAGTCTAAATCTCAATCTACTGTTAAAAACTAGCTTAGAGCGCCATCCACTGCTAAAAACTAGCACATAGCACCATCCACTGCAAAAAATGAGTCTAGAGCACCATCTTCTGTTAAAAACTAGCCCAGAGCACCATCTGCTATTAAAAACTAGCCTAGAGCACCATTCATTCATTTTCTTTTCGGCTTAGTCCCTTTATTAATCCGGGGTCGCCACAGCGGAATAAACCGCCAACTTATCCAGCACATGTGCACATGGGATGCCCTTCCAGCTGCAACCCATCTCTGGGAAACATCCATACACACTCATTCACACTCATACACTACGTACAATTTAGCCTTCCCAATTCACCTGTACACCTGTGGAAACCGGAGCACCCGGAGGAAACCCACGCAAACGCAGGGAGAACATGCAAACTGCACACAGAAACGCCAACTGACCCAGCAGAGGCTCGAACCAGCGACCTTCTTGCTGTGAGGCAACAGCACTACCTACTGCGCCACTGTGTCGCTCCTAGAGCACCATCTACTTATAAAACCTAAGCTCACAATAGGTTCAAGAGAGAATGGCGATGCATTTTGAAATTCTGTGTCTATTATAAGGGTAAATGTAGCTTAGATGTCCGATATTTATTTTGGAATGTGTTAAAGCGTCACCTTTCTCATGATCTCTCTGGTCATTGGTGTATCCGGCGAGTACAGGATCTGTCCTAACAGCATTGGTTTAAGGAAAGCCCAGGCCACCGCACCGCCTGTAGTGTTCACCATGTCCAAGAACAGGCTCATACAGAAAGGACCTGGAGAGCAGGACATAAGCAGTACATTAATTAATTAAGCCTGACCACAGCACTTCATCAATCTGAACTCAATATGCTGTAAGCAGATTCCCGACAGCTCATTATCATAATGCTTTATTGCACTTTTAGCGGTGTGCTGAAAATATATGTGTTCATACTGGCATCGTGTGGGATCTTGAACTTCTCTATGAGCTCTTCTCTCTTGTGGTCTGACTGGACAGAGGGATCGGCTGCGGTCACGATTGGGACTTTGGTGATGGCAAACAGTGTCAGGATGCCGTTTTTGCACAAAGCGCGAGAGAGGGTGTTAAAGGTGGCCTTGCTAGATATGGTGGACCGCTTTCCTCTCACCAGCTGTGGGAGAGAATTCAGGAACATGTTTTAGTTAAAAATAAGTTAAAATAAAATAAGCAAAAAAAGAAACAAAGAAACAAGTTAAAATAAACATAAGTAAATTAAATAAAGTAAAAGAAAAGAAAGTATAAAATAAAAAATAAAATAAATATAAATAAAATATAATGTGAAAAAATTTATTTAATTATTAATTTAATTAATCAAATTGAATTTTATTTAATTTAAAATATTAAAAATAAAATAAAATCTACATGAAGCAAAATAAATAAAATAAAAATTTTATTCAAATAAATTGAAATAAAACTAAATTAAGTGAAAAATTATTAGCAAAATTAAAAATATATCATAATCTAAGCAAACAAAAAAGAAAAAAGAAACAAACAAAAATGAACAAAATTTAATAAAAGAAAATATATAAAAGAAAAGTAAACAATACACTATAAAAGAAGAATAAAAACAAAAAATATTGAAATAAAATTAAATATAAAGTGAAAAAATCCAATTTAAATTTAAAATATTACAAATAAAATAAAATCTACAAAAAGCAAAATAAATAAAATATCAAAATAAAATAAAATTATCTGATATAAACAAAAAATAAAATAAAATAAAATATAAAGTGAATAAATCTAAGCAAAAATAAATATAATAAAGAAAAGAAAAGAAAAGAAAAAAGATATGAATAGGGAACTTACACCATGGAACTCTTGGTTGGCCACCAGGTTTAGCTGTCCTATGTTTGTCAGGTATTCCTGTAGCTTATTAATGGCAGGTACCAGTTTGTTCATCATGTTTGTCAAAAACTTGACCATCTCTAGCATAGTTGCCACCAAATCCTGATATCTTGGGACAAACATCAGCTTGCAACAACATTTCACAGTATTACAACACACAGCACCACTGGTTAACAGCATATTGCATAATACACTTATTTATTTACTAAGGAAAAGTAAACAAAATCGGTAAATACATACAGTTCAAGTCTGAATTATTAGCCCTCCTGAATTATTAGCCCCTGTTTATTTTTCCCCCCAAATTCTGTTTAACGCAGAGAAGATTTTTTGAACACATTTCTAAACATGAAAGTTTTAATAACTCATTTCTAATAACTGATTTATTTTATCTTTGCCGTGATGACAGTAAATACTATTTGACTAGATATCTTAAAGTGACATTTAAAGGCTTAACTAGGTTAATAAGGTTAACTAGGCAGGTTAGGGTAATTAGGCAAGTTATTGTAGAACGATAGTTTGTTCTGTAGACTATCGGAAATAAATGTAGCTTAAAGGGGCTAATAATTTTGACCCTAAAATGGTTTTAAAAAATAAAAATTGCTTTTATTGTAGCTGAATTAAAACAAATAAGACTTTCTCTAGAAGAAAAATATTATCAGACATACTGTTAAAAATTCTTTGCTGCGTTAAAAAAATTAATAAATCATAGAATAATTTTGACTTCAACTGTATATCTTATCTAACTAACATTATTTGTACTTGAGAGAAGCAGCATTTCTGTTTCACCAGATATACATTACAAACAGTTCCCTCTGTGCCCCCCAGTTGTTTACCCTGAATAAAATAGCCTTGGTGTCCATGTGGCGAAGGAAGAGAATGCTGATGCTGTACCAATCATCTGACAGATCACAGAAGGCACTGAACATCGCCTGCCCTGCAGCGTCCAGTTGCAGAGACGAGGGATCTGAACACTGCTGCAGGTTTGCCAACCACACCAAGATCTGTGGAGAGATCAGAGAGGACAAGCAGTGATGTCACACACATCTCATTAGACAACATCCCTACATGTATGGCCTAATACACTGTAAAAAGTGATTATTTACTTTACTTAAAAAAAGTGAGTAACGCAGTGCCTTATAAGTGACAAGCTGACTTTACTTAAAAAGAAGTGGCTCACGGTGGCTCAGTGGTTAGCACTGTCACCTCACAACAAGAAGGTTGCTGATTCGAGTCTCGGCTGGGCCAGTTGGCATTTCTGTGTGGAGTTTGCATGTTCTCCCCGTGTTCTATGGGTTTCCTCCGGGTGCTCCGATTTCCCTCACAAGTCCAAAGACATGTGGTATAGATGAAATTGGGTAAGCTAAATTGTCTGTAGTGTATGTGTGTGAATGGGAGTGTATGGATGTTTCCCAGTGATGGGTTGCAGCTGAAAGGGCATCCGTTGCGTAAAACATATGCTGGATAAGTTGGCGATTCAGTCCTCTGTGGTGACACCAGATTAATAAAGGGACTAAGCCGAAAAGAAAATGAATGAATGAAAATAATAATATAATAATAATAATAATAATAATAATACAAATGTAAATAATAATAATCATTTAGTAAAATACATATACTTTAAACTCTGTGTTCATTTAACTTATTATTCATTTGTAATTTACATTATATACATTGTATATATACGGTTTCTTATTTAAAGCATACAATAGGCAGTACATAATGTTTCACTTGCTATTTTGAAAGACACTAGTGCTCAGCTTAAAGTGAAATTTAAAGACCTTAACTAGGTTAATTTGTTAATTAGGCAAGACATTGAACAACAGTGATTTGTTCAGTTGCCTAGCGGGGGAAAAAACCTTAAGGAGGCTAATACTGACCTTATCAATTCTAGGAAAAACTGAAAAAGTATTTGCTCTGTTAAACATCACTTGGTCTAAATTTGAATAAGAATTGTAATTTCTTATAATTTAAAGCCTTCAACTATATACAGTATTTACACATAAAAAAAATATTCTATTTAAAATTCTAATTATTAAAACAAATATTAAAAATGAATATATAATTTTAACAGAACATACGGTGTATATATATATATATATATATATATATATATATATATATATATATGAGAGTAATATCACACTTGTAGCAGTGCAATGTTTCTGTATATCATATGTGTCTGTGTCACGGATTGGCCAGGCTCTTCCACCAGCATCACGCAACGATCACCTTCACCTGAGTATTAACCACGCACAGCTGCACCCAATCACTCAGACACACTATATAAGCACACACCTTCAATTCACTCATTGTCCGGTCTCGTTCCTACGAAGCGGACTCTGAGTGAACAACTCCTGGTAATCACTAACCCTCGATCTCAGAAATATTGTACTTACCTACTCTCTGTTTCTCCTAGTCTGTCCAGTGTTCCCGGTATCCTGTCTGCCTTGTGTTTATCGTCAGTCTGTCTTCCCCTCAAGCCCTCTGGTGTGTGCATTCGGTCTCCCTCGGTGTCTGTCATCCAATCTGCCTCAAAGGATCCTCAACACAACCAAAATCCAGTCACTTATCATCAGTTCTCCTTGTGTGCTCACTGTTGTAAATAAACACCGTTATTCAATCTACTCACCTTGTTTGTCCGTCTGCTTCCATAACAGAAGACCGGACCAACTACAATCAACAGCATGAGCACTCACGATCCCATTCAGGAGTTGGTGGACTCGCTGGAAGAGAGTCTTGTCACCATCTGCTCCACTTCCCGAAGCACCACCACCACCGAGCACTTCTTCACCGTCCACCCACTCATCCAGTCCCATGGCTCGACCAGCGCCCTACTCTGGCGGGGCGGAGGAGTGCAATGGTTTTCTGTTACAATGTTCTCTGGTATTTACCATGCAACCTGAGTTATATCCCACAGATCGGTCCAAAATTGCGTTCATCATCTCCCTTCTCTCTGGATCGGCTCTTCGGTGGGCAGAAACCATCTGGCAACAGTCTGGGCCGGTAACAAGCTCCATTCAAATGTTCACCAAATATTTTAAGGAGGTTTTTGGTCGCGCAGATGCAGAAGTAGCAGCCGAGAACAGTTTATACCATCTCAAACAGGGAGCCATGTCCACTCAGGATTATGCGCTCCGATTCCGCACTCTGGCTGCTGCTAGTGGATGGAATGAGCGATCTCTCCTCACCACCTACCGGCTCGGATTGGAGCCCAGCCTCCGATTACAACTGGCAGCCCTCGACGATACCATGGGGTTGGAGAAATTCATTCAACATTCTCTCCGCTGTTTCTGATTCGTCTGAGGGTCTACCAGCATGATCTGCCGCCAGTACCCCAAGCACTCCTCCGTTCGCCAGAGCCATCCGTCCCTCCAGAACCAGAACCAATGATCGTAGAATCTGGTAGACTCACGATCGCTGAGCGACAGAGGAGGCTGACCCGGGGTCTGTGTATGTACTGTGAGCCGAAGGACATGTCAGACTGGACTGTCCCATTCGTTCAGCACGTCCCTTGGTGAGTGTGTTCAGTTCTCCCATTGAAAAAATGCATCCTCTCACCACCAATGTCCAGTTAACTACCCTTCTGTATCTGTTTCAGTCACGGCTCTCATCGACTCCGGGTCAGCTGGAAATTTTATCTCATACGCCCTCTGTCGCCACCTCCAGCTTAACACCGAAGCCTCGACGCACGTCTACCAGATTCAACCCATAACCAACAATATCCATTCCCAGGCACGTATCCATCGTAAATGTGAACCTATCAATCTCCAAGTGGGATTGCTCCACAAAGAGGGATATTCAATTTCTGGTTTCTGGAGGGTGCATCTATGGATATCATCCTAGGGCGCCCGTGGCTGGTGAAGCACGATCCCATCCTCTCTTGGGGCACAGGAGAAATAAAAGAGATGGGGTGAAGACTGCAGATCCAGTTGTTTTCCAGACCTACCCGTTCAACTTCAGAGACCCCTTACCGTCTACGTCACGTCTGTCGAAAGTCCAGTCGATAAACGATCCATCCAGATCCCGAAAAATCTACTCCGCATACGAGGACGTATTTTGCCCCAAGAGAGCTTCCCAGCTACCTCCACATCGGCCATGGGACTGCGCAATAGACCTGCTTCCGGATGCTCCTATGCCCAAAGGTAGGATCTACCCGTTGTCCCTTCCGGAAACTAAGGCCATGGAGGAGTATATTCATGAGGCTCTGAGTCAGGGGTATATTCGTCAGTCCCACGTCACCCGCGGCCTCAAGTTTCTTCTTCGTGGCCAAGAAGTATGGAGGGTTGCGGCCTTGTATAGACTATCGAGTCCTGAATCAAGGTACAATCAAATTCAGATATCCGCTTCCTCTTGTCCCTGCGGCCCTGGAACAACTCCGATCAGCAAAGATATTCACTAAGTTGGACCTCCGCAGCGCTTACAATCTGGTAAGAATACGCGAGGGGGACGAATGGAAGACGGCGTTTGTGACCCCTACAGGGCACTATGAGTACCTGGTCATGCCCTATGGTCTGGTCAACGCCCCCTCCGTATTCCAAAACTTCATCCATGAAGTCCTCCGGGAGTTCCTCCACCTCTCAGTCATAGTCTACATTGATGATATCTTGATTTACTCCCGGAGTGAGGCTGAACATCGCCACCACGTTGCGGAGGTCCTACAAACCCTCAGAGAGCACCAATTGTACCTCAAGGCAGAGAAATGCTCATTCCACTTACCCTCTGTTCAGTTCCTAGGGTACATCATCGACCAAAATGGGGTTCGCATGGACGAGGGGAAGGTCAAATCCGTTGTTTCCTGGCCAGAACCCACAACCATTAAAGAACTCCAACGATTTCTAGGATTTGCCAATTTCTATCGACGTTTCATCCACAACTACAGTCTCATCACCGCTCCGCTGACCAACCTACTCCGAAAACAACCCAAGAAACTCTCCTGGCCTCCCGAAGCCACCGCAGCCTTCCACAATCTCAAACACTCCTTCACTCAAGCTCCACTCCTGACCCTGATCCTGACCTACCTTTCGTGGTAGAAGTGGATGCGTCGACCACTGGAGTGGGAGCCATTTTGTCTCAATACCACGGTACACCAGCATTACTCCATCCATGCGCCTATTTCTCCAGGAAACTCAGCCCGGCGGAAAGGAACTATGACATCGGGAATCGAGAACTACTAGCGATCAAGCTCGCTCTAGAGGAATGGCGACACTGGCTGGAGGGAGCCAAACATCCATTCCAGGTGATTACTGACCATAAAAATCTACAGTACCTCAAAGAAGCCAAAAGACTCTGTCCTCGTCAGGCCCGGTGGTCTTTGTTCTTCTCCAGATTCCAATTCTCAATCTCTTACCGACCAGGATCAAAGAACGTCCGAGCAGACGCCCCTTTCCAGAATTTATGATCAGCTGGAAATCATAGAAACACCAGCCAAGATCCTCCCAGAACAAATTTCTGTTTGTCCCATCACCTGGTCCGCTCCTACAGTCGTCGCCACTCCAGACTCGAGGATTCCGCCGGGCTGTCCCCCCAATCGACGCTTCATCCCTGAAAACCAACGGGTAGATCTTATTCATTCCAGCCATACATCTTTGGGCACAGGGCATCCCGGGGCCAACAACACCCTCTCGTTGCTTTCCCAACGCTTTTGGTGGCCGAACATGGCGAGGGATGTGAGGAGATACGTCCAAGGCTGTAGGGAATGCGCTATGTCAAAGAGTCCTTGCCATCTGCCTGCAGGTAAACTCCATCCCTTGCCCATCCCGAACCGCCCCTGGTCACACCTAGGAGTTGACTTCATGACAGATCTCCCATCATCCGAAGGTAATACTTGTATTTTAGTCATTGTGGATCGATTTTCTAAGTTCTGTCGTTTAATTCCGTTGAAGGGTCTGCCCACAGCCCTAGAGACTGCCGAAAACCTGTTCAACCATGTCTTTCGAAATTTTGGAGTACCAGAAGATATAGTCTCGGACCGAGGACCCCAATTCATCTCCAGACTATGGAAAGCCTTCTTCAGACTCCTAGGTGTGACCGTAAGCCTCTCGTCTGGCTACCACCCACAGACCAACGGCCAGACCGAGAGGAAAATTCAGGAAGTGGGGCGGTTCCTCAGGACCTTCTGTCACGGTCATCAAAACTCCTGGAGCCAGTTTCTGGGCTGGGCGGAATACGCCCAGAATTCACTGCGGCAACCTACCACCGGACTTACGCCATTCCAGTGCATCCTAGGATTTCAACCTCCACTCTTTCCCTGGGATGGCGAACCATCTGATGTCCCCGCAGTGGATTACTGGTTCCGGGAGAGCGAGAGGGTCTGGGACGACGCTCATCACCATCTCCAGAGGGCAGTACGCAGAGCAAAGGAGGTATCAGATAAAAGGAGGAGTCCAGGTCCCATCTATACTCCAGGGCAGAAAGTCTGGCTCTCCACCCGAGATATCCGCTTGCGACTGCCCTCCCGAAAACTAAGTCCCAGATTTGTTGGTCCCTTCACCATCCTGGAACAGGTCAACCCCGTCACGTTTAAGTTTACAGTTACCACCACAATACAGAATCCACCCCACATTCCACGTGTCACTCCTCAAACCCTTTCACGACCCTCTGATTCCCTCCACAGAGCCTGGCCATGAAGAGGAACCTCCTCCCCCACTGATGTTGGAAGAAGGGTCCATCTACAAGGTCAAGGACATCCTGCGGTCCCGACGTCGTGGTGGTCATCTGGAGTACCTTGTCGACTGGGAGGGATATGGTCCAGAGGAAAGGTCTTGGGTCCCCAGATCAGATATATTGGATCCCGCACTTATGGAGGAGTTCCACTCCAATCACCCTGAGTTCCCAGCACCTCGTGGACGTGGTAGACCACCACGGCGTCGGAGGTTTAGGCCCTCAGGAGCGGGCCCTGGGGAGGGGGGTAATGTCACGGATTGGCCAGGCTCTTCCACCAGCATCACGCAACGATCACCTTCACCTGAGTATTAACCACGCACAGCTGCACCCAATCACTCAGACACACTATATAAGCACACACCTTCACTTCACTCATTGTCCGGTCTCGTTCCTACGAAGCGGACTCTGAGTGAACAACTCCTGGTAATCACTAACCCTCGATCTCAGAAATATTGTACTTACCTACTCTCTGTTTCTCCTAGTCTGTCCAGTGTTCCCGGTATCCTGTCTGCCTTGTGTTTATCGTCAGTCTGTCTTCCCCTCAAGCCCTCTGGTGTGTGCATTCGGTCTCCCTCGGTGTCTGTCATCCAATCTGCCTCAAAGGATCCTCAACACAACCAAAATCCAGTCACTTATCATCAGTTCTCCTTGTGTGCTCACTGTTGTAAATAAACACCGTTATTCATCTACTCACCTTGTTTGTCCGTCTGCTTCCATAACAGAAGACCGGACCAACTACAATCAACAGCATGAGCACTCACGATCCCATTCAGGAGTTGGTGGACTCGCTGAAGAGAGTCTTGTCACCATCTGCTCCACTTCCCGAAGCACCACCAGCACCGAGCACTTCTTCACCGTCCACCCACTCATCCAGTCCCATGGCTCGACCAGCGCCCTACTCTGGCGGGGCGGAGGAGTGCAATGGTTTTCTGTTACAATGTTCTCTGGTATTTACCATGCAACCTGAGTTATATCCCACAGATCGGTCCAAAATTGCGTTCATCATCTCCCTTCTCTCTGGATCGGCTCTTCGGTGGGCAGAAACCATCTGGCAACAGTCTGGGCCGGTAACAAGCTCCATTCAAATGTTCACCAATATTTTAAGGAGGTTTTGGTCGCGCAGATGCAGAAGTAGCAGCCGGAGAACAGTTATACCATCTCAAACAGGGAGCCATGTCCACTCAGGATTATGCGCTCCGATTCCGCACTCTGGCTGCTGCTAGTGGATGGAATGAGCGATCTCTCCTCACCACCTACTGGCTCGGATTGGAGCCCAGCCTCCGATTACAACTGGCAGCCCTCGACGATACCATGGGGTTGGAGAAATTCATTCAACATTCTCTCCGCTGTTCTGATCGTCTGAGGGTCTACCAGCATGATCTTCCGCCAGTACCCCAAGCACTCCTCCGTTCGCCAGAGCCAGCCGTCCCTCCAAAACCAGAACCAATGATCGTAGAATCTGGTAGACTCACGATCGCTGAGCGACAGAGGAGGCTGACCCGGGGTCTGTGTATGTACTGTGGAGCCGAAGGACATGTCAGACTGGACTGTCCCATTCATTCAGCACGTCCCTTGGTGAGTGTGTTCAGTTCTCCCATTGAAAAAATGCATCCTCTCACCACCAATGTCCAGTTAACTACCCCTTCTGTATCTGTTTCAGTCACGGCCCTCATCGACTCCGGGTCAGCTGGAAATTTTATCTCATACGCCCTCTGTCGCCACCTCCAGCTTAACACCGAAGCCTCGACGCACGTCTACCAGATTCAACCCATAACCAACAATATCCATTCCCAGGCACATATCCATCGTAAATGTGAACCTATCAATCTCCAAGTGGGATTGCTCCACAAAGAGGAGATTCAATTTCTGGTTCTGGAGGGTGCATCTATGGATATCATCCTAGGGCGCCCGTGGCTGGTGAAGCACGATCCCATCCTCTCTTGGGGCACAGGAGAAATAAAGAGATGGGGTGAAGACTGCAGATCCAGTTGTTTTCCAGACCTACCCGTTCAACTTCAGAGACCCCTTACCGTCTACGTCACGTCTGTCGAAAGTCCAGTCGATAAACGATCCATCCAGATCCCGAAAATCTACTCCGCATACGAGGACGTATTTTGCCCCAAGAGAGCTTCCCAGCTACCTCCACATCGGCCATGGGACTGCGCAATAGACCTGCTTCCGGATGCTCCTATGCCCAAAGGTAGGATCTACCCGTTGTCCCTTCCGGAAACTAAGGCCATGGAGGAGTATATTCATGAGGCTCTGAGTCAGGGGTATATTCGTCAGTCCACGTCACCCGCGGCCTCAAGTTTCTTCTTCGTGGCCAAGAAGGATGGAGGGTTGCGGCCTTGTATAGACTATCGAGTCCTGAATCAAGGTACAATCAAATTCAGATATCCGCTTCCTCTCGTCCCTGCGGCCCTGGAACAACTCCGATCAGCAAAGATATTCACTAAGTTGGACCTCCGCAGCGCTTACAATCTGGTAAGAATACGCGAGGGGGACGAATGGAAGACGGCGTTTGTGACCCCTACAGGGCACTATGAGTACCTGGTCATGCCCTATGGTCTGGTCAACGCCCCCTCCGTATTCCAAAACTTCATCCATGAAGTCCTCCGGGAGTTCCTCCACCTCTCAGTCATAGTCTACATTGATGATATCTTGATTTACTCCCGGAGTGAGGCTGAACATCGCCACCACGTTGCGGAGGTCCTACAAACCCTCAGAGAGCACCAATTGTACCTCAAGGCAGAGAAATGCTCATTCCACTTACCCTCTGTTCAGTTCCTAGGGTACATCATCGACCAAAATGGGGTTCGCATGGACGAGGGGAAGGTCAAATCCGTTGTTTCCTGGCCAGAACCCACAACCATTAAAGAACTCCAACGATTTCTAGGATTTGCCAATTTCTATCAACGTTTCATCCACAACTACAGTCTCATCACCGCTCCGCTGACCAACCTACTCCGAAAACAACCCAAGAAACTCTCCTGGCCTCCCGAAGCCACCGCAGCCTTCCACAATCTCAAACACTCCTTCACTCAAGCTCCACTCCTGACTCACCCTGATCCTGACCTACCTTTCGTGGTAGAAGTGGATGCGTCGACCACTGGAGTGGGAGCCATTCTGTCTCAATACCACGGTACACCAGCATTACTCCATCCATGCGCCTATTTCTCCAGGAAACTCAGCCCGGCGGAAAGGAACTATGACATCGGGAATCGAGAACTACTAGCGATCAAGCTCGCTCTAGAGGAATGGCGACACTGGCTGGAGGGAGCCAAACATCCATTCCAGGTGATTACTGACCATAAAAATCTACAGTACCTCAAAGAAGCCAAAAGACTCTGTCCTCGTCAGGCCCGGTGGTCTTTGTTCTTCTCCAGATTCCAATTCTCAATCTCTTACCGACCAGGATCAAAGAACGTCCGAGCAGACGCCCTTTCCAGAATTTATGATCAGCCGGAAATCATAGAAACACCAGCCAAGATCCTCCCAGAACAAATTTCTGTTTGTCCCATCACCTGGTCCGCTCCTACAGTCGTCGCCACTCCAGACTCGAGGATTCTGCCGGGCTGTCCCCCCAATCGACGCTTCATCCCTGAAAACCAACGGGTAGATCTTATTCATTCCAGCCATACATCTTTGGGCACAGGGCATCCCGGGGCCAACAACACCCTCTCGTTGCTTTCCCAACGCTTTTGGTGGCCGAACATGGCGAGGGATGTGAGGAGATACGTCCAAGGCTGTAGGGAATGCGCTATGTCAAAGAGTCCTCGCCATCTGCCTGCAGGTAAACTCCATCCCTTGCCCATCCCGAACCGCCCCTGGTCACACCTAGGAGTTGACTTCATGACAGATCTCCCATCATCCGAAGGTAATACTTGTATTTTAGTCATTGTGGATCGATTTTCTAAGTTCTGTCGTTTAATTCCGTTGAAGGGTCTGCCCACAGCCCTAGAGACTGCCGAAAACCTGTTCAACCATGTCTTTCGAAATTTTGGAGTACCAGAAGATATAGTCTCGGACCGAGGACCCCAATTCATCTCCAGACTATGGAAAGCCTTCTTCAGACTCCTAGGTGTGACCGTAAGCCTCTCGTCTGGCTACCACCCACAGACCAACGGCCAGACCGAGAGGAAAATTCAGGAAGTGGGGCGGTTCCTCAGGACCTTCTGTCACGGTCATCAAAACTCCTGGAGCCAGTTTCTGGGCTGGGCGGAATACGCCCAGAATTCACTGCGGCAACCTACCACCGGACTTACGCCATTCCAGTGCATCCTAGGATTTCAACCTCCACTCTTTCCCTGGGATGGCGAACCATCTGATGTCCCCGCAGTGGATTACTGGTTCCGTGAGAGCGAGAGGGTCTGGGACGACGCTCATCACCATCTCCAGAGGGCAGTACGCAGAGCAAAGGAGGTATCAGATAAAAGGAGGAGTCCAGGTCCCATCTATACTCCAGGGCAGAAAGTCTGGCTCTCCACCCGAGATATCCGCTTGCGACTGCCCTCCCGAAAACTAAGTCCCAGATTTGTTGGTCCCTTCACCATCCTGGAACAGGTCAACCCCGTCACGTTTAAGTTACAGTTACCACCACAATACAGAATCCACCCCACATTCCACGTGTCACTCCTCAACCCTTTCACGACCCTCTGATTCCCTCCACAGAGCCTGGCCATGAAGAGGAACCTCCTCCCCCACTGATGTTGGAAAGAAGGGTCCATCTACAAGGTCAAGGACATCCTGCGGTCCCGACGTCGTGGTGGTCATCTGGAGTACCTTGTCGACTGGGAGAGATATGGTCCAGAGGAAAGGTCTTGGGTCCCCAGATCAGATATATTGGATCCCGCACTTATGGAGGAGTTCCACTCCAATCACCCTGAGTTCCCAGCACCTCGTGGACGTGGTAGACCACCACGGCGTCGGAGGTTTAGGCCCTCAGGAGCGGGCCCTGGGGAGGGGGGTAATGTCACGGATTGGCCAGGCTCTTCCACCAGCATCACGCAACGATCACCTTCACCTGAGTATTAACCACGCACAGCTGCACCCCAATCACTCAGACACACTATATAAGCACACACCTTCACTTCACTCATTGTCCGGATCTCGTTCCTACGAGCGGACTCTGAGTGAACAACTCCTGGTAATCACTAACCCTCGATCTCAGAAATATTGTACTTACCTACTCTCTGTTTCTCCTAGTCTGTCCAGTGTTCCCGGTATCCTGTTTGCCTTGTGTTTATCGTCAGTCTGTCTTCCCCTCAAGCCCTCTGGTGTGTGCATTCGGTCTCCCTCGGTGTCTGTCATCCAATCTGCCTCAAAGGATCCTCAACACAACCAAAATCCAGTCACTTATCATCAGTTCTCCTTGTGTGCTCACTGTTGTAAATAAACACCGTTATTCATCTACTCACCTTGTTTGTCCGTCTGCTTCCATAACAGTCTGTGCCTTAGCATCCCACCAGTGACGATATATACAGCCACATCTCTCTGTTACGAGTGTGATATTGCGTTTATACAACAGTTCGATGTGTATATTAAAAAAAAAAAATCAAACACGGAGAGTCTAAAAACCCTTTTGTATTGGGAACTACTTTCTTTTATCCATTTATTCACATCCGCAGCTGTCGTCAGAATAACAAAAGTCGTTACTAATTCACCAGCGTCACTTTAGAGCTTTGTGTTTGCGATAAGGAAAAACACTAAACACACGCTGGCATTTTTCTTTCTTTCTGCCAACACAACACGCATTCCTGATATGCGAATCCTATTCAACATACTTCAATTTTATAGTATACATTAGGGCTGTATGACTCTAGCAAAAAATGTTAATCACGATTTTTTTTTTTTTTTTTTTTGCTTAAAATCAAGATCAGGATTTTCTCACGATTCTGTAAATGTAAAATAAAGGTTAATATGAGTGGCCTATTATTATTGTCAATTCTCAAACATTTAGTAAAACAACAATAATAATATCAGGCCTATGTGTAGCTCTACTGTTGCTTAAAATGCTAAATTTTGCACTGCCGTTATGGTGGACTTGAACAGACTTCCATTATGTCCTGTTTGTTAATTCACAGTAAAATTATGACATCAGAATACAACTAATTATAATTATAAAATTGATTTATTATGTTTAAGACATGTGCTTGTCATCTGTTAATGACAACTTTATTAGACCAGTTTTCACTGGTAAAATTAGAATTTTGTCATCAGATAAAACATGTAGAAAAGCTGAATTAAGATTGTGTGTAGGGTGGAATCGAGATCGTGATCTTTTTTTGATTAATCGTCCAGCCCTAGTATAAATACAGCACTACAACATACAAAAGAGTGAGATCGACTTAGACAATCACTTACCAGTTTAATAATGATTTGATCAGCTGTAATTAGAAAATATGCTGCATTTTTCCTCCTCTAACGGCTTATTATGCGGTCTCTGTTGCCATCTTGTGTATATATACACAATATATATATATATATATATATATATATATATATATATATATATATATATATATATATATATATATATATTTATATATATATATATATATATATATATATATTATATATATATATATATATATATATATATATATATATATATATATACGCAGTTGATGTCAAAATTATTAGCCCTCCTGAATTAGTCACCCCCCTGTTTATATTTTCCCAATTTCTGTTTAACGAAGATTTTCTCAACACATTTCTAAACATAATAGTTTTAATAACTCATTTCTAATAACCAATAATTCTAATAATTTCTAATAAAAGCAGTTTTAAATTTTTTAAAAACCATTTTGACCTTAAAATGTTTTTTAAAAAATTTAAAACTGCTTTTATTCTAGCCGAAATAAAACAAATAAGACTTTCTCCAGAAGAAAAAATATTATCAGACATACTGTGGAAATTTCTTTGCTCTGTTAAACATAATTTGGGAAATATTTAAAAAAGAAAACAAAAAAAATCAAAGGGGGGCTAATAATTCTGACTTCAACTGTATATATATATATATATATATATATATTATATTATATTATTATTATTATTATTATTGTGCTTTCAGTTTTTTTGTAATTAATTGTACAAGTAACTGTGGAAATGTCTGAGTGAAAATACTTTCTACACCATATTTGCTTTCAAGGTAACTGCGGATTTTAAGAATAAAGCTCTGCGATGCTTTGTGAGTGAGTCAACCACAACAGTGAAAAAAGAATGTTTACACAGAATGAGGAGGAAATTTCTAGGGATGAACCAAGGCTCAGCAGAGGGAGTTCATCTTCCTCAGAATAAAGTGAGATTCAATCCGTTTCATTTTATTCAATGTGAAACCTTGTGTTTTGGGCACTTCTTTGAATCCCTCTGATGTATTCATGAGTTGCGCTGTACCTGCATGTTGCTGCTGGGTAAAGGGGAATCTAGCACAGTCTGCAGAACGCCAGGGGGAAAGCTGGTGTAGCGCTCCACATCCTCAACAAACAGTGTTGTGTTTTTCAGCAGCTCTGAAACTTTCACTTCAGCTGTCAAAAGACAAAAAGACAAGTGAGACAAGGTTGAAAAAAGAGTGATCGGACCACCGTGTCATTGCTGAGAACACCGGTGTTTGTGCTTTGGATCTGCTGGAGGCCACAGACGCAGACATACCTGGAGATGTAATGTTGATACTTATGGTTTTCAGAGAGGAGACGTTGAAGCCCACAATTTGAGAGAGAATTGATGTCCTTTTAAAAAAATAAAAGTATTATTATTGTGCAAAACATGCATAAAAATCCAATCTGTTATATTTGAGATAATTAGAGCTGTTGTGATAATTAGATAATTAGAAAGGCATCACCCTTCTTTCTTAAATTATCTGCTAATAAAAAACCTCCTTCTTGCTGTTATCATCTAGAGTTTGCATTTTCAACTGCACCCACATATTACACCCAGCAAATTAATCCCTAACATTGATAAACAAGCATAATTCAAGCTATGTGTCATGATCACCAGCGATTTAGGCCTTGCAGATTAATAGATAGCCTGAACTACAATTCTGCCCCCGAAATTAACTACAAATCCCATCATTCCCTGCACTCACACATCTGGCCCAGATCCCTATTGATTCCAAACAGACAGCTGAAGCTTATAAATTCAATTAGTTGTGGGCAGAGCGAGACTTTATGAAACACTGAAACAGTCGAAGCAAATGTGTCGAAGCGTCAAAAGTTTTAAAACCCATCTCTACACTGACATTTTTCATTTTTGTATTGTTCTTATGCAAATTGAGGAATTAAATTACACATTGTACAGTTAAGGTTTCAAGTGATTACTGAAGCAGTGTGAGTTCCAAACTAGCAGGCAGAGATAATGGGTTCTCCAGGGTGATGCAGCTATATGTTTTTAACTGTTGTAGTTCTTGTAATGTGTTTTGTTTTAACATTGGTCTGACATCCGAATGAAAACTTGAATAAATATGTTTTGTTTTGGTTATAAAAAAATTACATTGTTTAAATACATCAAGTCATAAATAAAGAGTGTTTGTTTAAGTCAGGATTTGAACTCGGGTTATTTGCAGCACAGTTACTCTGTGCACACACACAGTCAACTAGGCTACATGAGATAGAGGATTTTTTTCCGACCCTGTCAATCAAACACAGATTTGCCAGTGTCGAAATGCTTCTGAAATGTCCCATGCTTTGAATCGCTTTAGTCACGTGACCTGGGTATTTCAAATCACTTTAGTCATGTGACCAGGGTGTTTTGGATCATGCTTTGGTGCAGTGTTTCAAAACACTTGCATTTCTAGATATCGACACTGTGTCGAAATGTCAGCCATCCCTAAATTAAATACACCTCCACTCACACACATACACAGATTGCTGAGTCTTGTAGTTGTAACATTTCAGCATTATCCTGTCTTGCCTTGTCATGTTTTTGAACCTGTGTTTTGTTTATTATTCCTGTTGTTTTTGCCACCTGCCCTGATCATTCGAAGCATATGCTTTTAAATTTCCTGCCCCTGTTTTGACCATTGCTTGCCTGTCTAATCTCTTAAATAAACTGCACATGGATCCTCATATCTGTTGCCAGTATCGATATGTTACAGAATGACAGCAAGTTTGAAGGTCATTATAAGAACCAGTACCAGTCCACTCCAGTGTTGTAAGTGCTTGGGTCTCCAATAAACGTCTGGAAAATCAGATCATAGATGTTGACGCTGTGGTTCCCCAAGCTGGTTGTGAGCACATAGACTGCCTGGACTGCTGGAACAACGGTGTCGCAAAGCAATCTGGGGCCCAGAGGCAGAAACTGACTGATCTGCTGCACAGACGTCATGTTTTCCAGAGCACAAACCTGCATCATTGAACAAAAGAAGTTACAGGGTTTAATTGTTGACACTGCTGAACCACACTGAAATTGTCACTTAAGTTTTATCATATCGTTATGTTTAATTATTTTGTTGTCGTAGTTTTATCAAATTTAGGTTGCATTATGACACTCCGGTTTTTAAGTGGTTTAAACTGTAGAGTAATTTTATTCTTTTATGAGACTACAAATGTTTCATTGTTGTATTTTGAAATTATATTTGTTTTATTCTGAATCACAATGTCGTTCATTTCCTTTTTCTGTTTAGAACAGGGGTGTCCAAACTTTTTGCAAAGAGGGCCAAATTTGATGAAGTGAAGATGCCCTGGGGCCAATAGTTTCCGACATGTTTTTCCCCACAAAAGTTACACGAAAATACACACTGTTATAAAACAATTTTCATTGTCACAATTACCTTTAGTTTTCAAATAGCAAGGTAACCAAATATACACCCCTCTGGCAGAAGTGAACAACTCTAAAGACACAATTCTGCCTTTCATTCACATCTGGAGTGTCAGATAACATTGAACAAACTGTATAGAATACCTTACATTTCAATGAGTTTGATAACTATCTTTGCCTCATGAACACTGTAAACAGGAGTTTTACGTAATGCAAAGTGATCTGTTGTCATTAAAGTTTAAAACAAGTGAATTTTGCCACTGTCTTATACAATATCTTTCAGGAAGCCAAAAATTGTGTGACAACTACAGGAAGATTATACTTTATTAATTCCACAACTGGAAAATTCACTTGCCACAACAAGAAATAAACATAAACTTGTATCTTTTTGAATGGGGAAAAGTGTAACGGTCAATATGGTGAATAAAGCTCCGCCTACTAGTTCAGGAGCCAATCATCGATTGTATATGGCGAATAAAGCCCACCTTCTAGTACAGGAGCCAATCGCTATAGACTTACGATACTCCGGGGGAGGGGCTCAGACTAGACGTGAGTTTCAGCGGATTTTGTGTGATTTTGACGTTTAGAAATGAAACTAAAGAGACAGTTGTTGTTTCATTTTATTGATGATTCCTAATATGAAATTCAATCGTAAGCTTGGCTTGGTTTTGGAGAATTTTATGTTTCCCCATTCAAACAGAATGCCCGAGCATATTGCCCGAGAGACATTTTAAAGATGGCCGCTGAGTGAAATGACTTGTCTTGAAGGGACTTTGATGTAACTGAGCCTTAAATTGTCATTTATAAGGGATTTACAAACACTAGTTTTCACTTTAGATGAGCTCACAAAACTGTAGGAGTTAGTTAATAAAGCATTTAACATGAGGAATAACTATTATGCATGAAAAGTAAAATGTATAAATGTTCACTTGAATAGTTTTTTTAATGATTTACTTACTCATTCTGACTGATCTTAAAACCACCAACTACTCTTACGTAACAGGTTTGTAAATATTACAATATTTAATTTAATAGTGAAAAATCCATAATTAACAAAGCATAAAATACAATCATCAAGCACATTATATATGTGTATATAAGTCAAGAACACAGCATTTTCAGCTGTATTTAAAAGCTGCAAATTAATGTCTATTAATGCGGAGTTATTGCTTAACAAATAATTAATCAACTATGTGCTAATAAAGCTTAATTAAAGATCTATAGCGTGCAGTTATGAAGTGTTATCGAAATATGCCATATGAGATGTATGAATTAATAATTTAGTCCTTTTGTAATTTGTATTATAGAGTGTTGATTTGTGGTACCTATTATATCAACAAATGCTTTAAAACCGTAAAAAATCTCACCTGAGTCTAAAAGGCGGTCCAGTATCTGGTTTGAACTTTCATTTGCCCCGTTGGCTGAGACAAATTCCAAGCTAGTGTTTAGTACTTGCAGTAGCAGATGCAGATTTTCTGCAGAGATGCGGGAGAAATGGAGAAGGGAAAAACAAAGATCAAGCTTTAGCAGTGCTAAAGTAACTTAATTCCCTACAGGCATCATTACTTGCACCTAACTCCACTTTCAGGCCAACCTCACAGTGCAGCAAGCAGCAAATGATCTAGCAAAGAACCCCCCTTAGAAAAGAGACATTGAAGAGCTTATGGCACTGTGTGCTGATTTAGATCTGACAGCTCCTATGTGTGGCAACACCCTCAAGCTATATTAAAGATCAGACACTTATTAGGGAAATTAAAAGCTCAACAAGACATTGGCTTTATTAAAGGAAATATAAAGCAAACTGAGAGGCTTAACAGCGATTTATCAATGAAAACGAGGGCGCTCTGCAGACAAAAGACAAGAAAAGTACTTTGGATCTACAGAGAGGTAAAAAATTATGCACTCTGGAGCACAGAGCTCTATACTTTTCAAAAAGAAATATAATAAAATAACAGTTCATCCAAAAGCATAAACACTGTTTGTTAGATTTAATCACCCTTTATAAATCTCATATATGGCAATATATGCAAACTCATCCATGACATGCAAGTTTAGGTTTAGATTTCACAAACTCTATATAAAATGCCATATAAACAGTATATAGAAAAATATTTATAGAAATATATAGAAAATCATCATACCATCTGAAACTCTATAACTTTACTCACCAAAAAAGTTGTAGAAATGCACACGTTAGGAGAAGGCGACAAAAAACATTTCAGGCTGTATTACCAATTTCAAAGGGGTAGGATGATTTTCTATTGGCACTGTAAGTAACTGCTCAAAAAAATAAAGGGAATACTTGGGATTACATTCTGTTGTGCTTTCACACTTAGACGTTTGTTTCAGAACCCATCTCGTTTGCTCAGTGCGATTTGTTTGGCATATTTGAATGGTCTCTATGCACAGCTAGAGTTTTAAAGTCAACGATAAACTTCTGGTGAAAGCGTAATGTGACTATTTTAAATTTCACGTGGTTGCTTTTACAGCATCGGTGTGAATGTAAAATACATTCAGTAAAATAGACTTAAGCATTCTTTTAGTTGTTCAAGCTTAAAGCGAGATGAAAGACCGTTGTAACCACTAGCGCCGTCAGTAGCAGAAACAGGCTAGCGCAGAAACTCTATTGAAAACACTGGGGTAAAATAAACTGTCATATTTTAAAGACATGGCGGGGGGAAATAAATTCAATGCAGTGCTTCTTGTCCAATCTGAGACCCACTTCATATTGATCAATCAGTTTAGGATCCCCTGAATGAGGTCATCTCGGCTCGATAGAAATTAACTCTGGAGCGGATCAATTGTAGTAAGAAAGGTAAAACGATCCAACAAACCAGTCTAAATCACAGTGTATTATGGTTATGTAATAGCCATATATACAGCTATAGATATAGAAGAGAGAATTATGAGTAGGGCGCGATGTCATTACCACCAGAAAATGTGAGTTTCTTGTAGAATATGAAATTAGCATGCTGAAATATTAACGTGAGCTGTTTATCTGTTAGGAAAATTTACAAAAATTACCAACTGATATTTTTTCCATATTTTAATCTTATAATAAATATAAAATAAAAAAATAAAGGGAACACTTGGAGTTTGATTGGGTTGTTTAAGTGTTCCCTTTATTTTTTTTAATATAACTGTTTTTTTCCACCTTTATTTGGATAGTATAGTGGAGACTAGATGGGAAAGAATTTCGGAGCAGAGAGAGGGTAAGATCGGCAAAGGACCTCGAGTTGGGAATCGAACTCGGGTTGCCGTGAGCGCCTCAGTACTATTTGTCAGCGCACTTAACCAGGGGGGTTGCTGGGGGGGGGGGGTACTATTGTATTGTTTAGGAATTCAACCCCCTGGTCTTCCCTTCGTCCGTGACACCGCCCCCTCACCCCAGCCGGCCTCGTTTCATCCAGGAAGGTTGTCAGAGGGCCAGTGGCGCCCTTGCACTTAACCTTTACATGTTATTATTGGTATATACAAGAATATAATAACATTGGATACCAATGTATATACCATATATTAGCATTGGACCTTACATATATGTTCAAATAATTAGCTACAATATACACCCATAGAATAGAATATAAAAGTAAATTGTATAACATACATGCACTTATTGGTAATCCCAATAGTTAAAATATAATGTAAACAGCTATTTTTCCGATTTTTGTAATATATATCGCAA